>NW_026970058.1:300000-556170 GCF_028390025.1 Pseudophryne corroboree
GGGCTTAGGGAATTTCTCATATGCCACAAAACGGTTGAAGCTCCTGTTCAAAAATGATGCTCCGAAATCAACTTCTGTCACCTTAGTGATACATTTTGGGATAGTACCTAAAGTTTAAAGCAGAAATTGGGGCACCTTTGAAATTTTCATTTTTGACCAAAATCAACAGGTCCAGGGCTTAGGGAATTTCTCATATGCCACAAAACGGTTGAAGCTACTGTTCAAAAATGATGCTCCAAAATCAACTCCTGTAACCTTAGTGATACATTTTGGGATAGTAACTAAAGTATAAAGCAGAAATTGGGGCACCTTTGACATTTTCATTTTTGACCAAAATCGACAGGTCCGGGGTTTAGGGAATTTCTCATATGCCACAAAACGGATGAAGCTCCTGTTCAAAAATGATGCTCCGAAATCAACTTCTGTCACCTTAGTGATACATTTTGGGATAGTACCTAAAGTTTAAAGCAGAAATTAGGGCACTTTTGAAATTTTCATTTTTGACCAAATTCGACAGGTCCGGTGCTTAGGGAATTTCTCATCTGCCACAAAACGGTTGAAGCTCCTGTTCAAAAATGATGCTCCGAAATCAACTTCTGTCACCTTAGTGATACATTTTGGGATAGTAACTAAAGTATAAAGCAGAAATTGGGGCACTTTTGACAATTTCATTTTTGACCAAAATCGACAGGTCCGGGGCTTAGGGAATTTCTCATATGCCACAAAACGGATGAAGCTCCTGTTCAAAAATGATGCTCCGAAATCAACTTCTGTCACCTTAGTGATACATTTTGGGATAGTACCTGAAGTTTAAAGCAGAAATTGGGGCACCTTTGAAATTTTCATTTTTGACCAAAATCGACAGGTCCGGGGCTTAGGGAATTTCTCATCTGCCACAAAACGGTTGAAGCTCCTGTTCAAAAATGATGCTCCGAAATCAACTTCTGTCACCTTAGTGATACATTTTTGGATAGTACCTAAAGTTTAAAGCAGAAATTGGGTCACTTTTGCCATTTTCATTTTTGACCAAAATCGACAGGTCCGTGGCTTAGGGAATTTCTCATATGCCACAAAACGGATGAAGCTCCTGTTCAAAAATGATGCTCCGAAATCAACTTCTGTCACCTTAGTGATACATTTTGGGATAGTACCTGAAGTTTGAAGCAGAAATTGGGGCATTTTTAAAATTTTCATTTTTGACCAAAATCGACAGGTCTGGGGCTTAGGGAATTTCTGATCTGCCACAAAACGGTTGAAGCTCCTGTTCAAAAATGATGCTCCGAAATCAACTTCTGTCACCTTAGTGATACATTTTGGGATAGTACCTAAAGTTTAAAGCAGAAATTGGGTCACTTTTGCCATTTTCATTTTTGACCAAAATCGACAGGTCCGGGGCTTAGGGAATTTCTCATATGCCACAAAACGGATGAAGCTCCTGTTCAAAAATGATGCTCCTAAATCAACTTCTGTCACCTTAGTGATACATTTTGGGATAGTACCTGAAGTTTGAAGCAGAAATTGGGGCATTTTTAAAATTTTCATTTTTGACCAAAATCGACAGGTCTGGGGCTTAGGGAATTTCTCATCTGCCACAAAACGGTTGAAGCTCCTGTTCAAAAATGATGCTCCGAAATCAACTTCTGTCACCTTAGTGATACATTTTGGGATAGTACCTAAAGTTTAAAGCAGAAATTAGGGCACTTTTGAAATTTTCATTTTTGACCAAATTCGACAGGTCCGGTGCTTAGGGAATTTCTCATCTGCCACAAAACGGTTGAAGCTCCTGTTCAAAAATGATGCTCCGAAATCAACTTCTGTCACCTTAGTGATACATTTTGGGATAGTACCTAAAGTTTAAAGCAGAAATTGGGTCACTTTTGCCATTTTCATTTTTGACCAAAATCGACAGGTCCGGGGCTTAGGGAATTTCTCATATGCCACAAAACGGATGAAGCTCCTGTTCAAAAATGATGCTCCGAAATCAACTTCTGTCACCTTAGTGATACATTTTGGGATAGTACCTGAAGTTTGAAGCAGAAATTGGGGCATTTTTTAAAATTTTCATTTTTGACCAAAATCGACAGGTCTGGGGCTTAGGGAATTTCTCATCTGCCACAAAACGGTTGAAGCTCCTGTTCAAAAATGATGCTCCGAAATCAACTTCTGTCACCTTAGTGATACATTTTGGGATAGTACCTAAAGTTTAAAGCAGAAATTAGGGCACTTTTGAAATTTTCATTTTTGACCAAATTCGACAGGTCCGGTGCTTAGGGAATTTCTCATCTGCCACAAAACGGTTGAAGCTCCTGTTCAAAAATGATGCTCCGAAATCAACTTCTGTCACCTTAGTGATACATTTTGGGATAGTAACTAAAGTATAAAGCAGAAATTGGGGCACTTTTGACATTTTCATTTTTGACCAAAATCGACAGGTCCGGGGCTTAGGGAATTTCTCATATGCCACAAAACGGATGAAGCTCCTGTTCAAAAATGATGCTCCGAAATCAACTTCTGTCACCTTAGTGATACATTTTGGGATAGTACCTGAAGTTTAAAGCAGAAATTGGGGCACCTTTGAAATTTTCATTTTTGACCAAAATCGACAGGTCCGGGGCTTAGGGAATTTCTCATATGCCACAAAACGGATGAAGCTCCTGTTCAAAAATGATGCTCCGAAATCAACTTCTGTCACCTTAGTGATACATTTTGGGATAGTACCTGAAGTTTGAAGCAGAAATTGGGGCATTTTTAAAATTTTCATTTTTGACCAAAATCGACAGGTCTGGGGCTTAGGGAATTTCTGATCTGCCACAAAACGGTTGAAGCTCCTGTTCAAAAATGATGCTCCGAAATCAACTTCTGTCACCTTAGTGATACATTTTGGGATAGTACCTAAAGTTTAAAGCAGAAATTAGGGCACTTTTGAAATTTTCATTTTTGACCAAATTCGACAGGTCCGGTGCTTAGGGAATTTCTCATCTGCCACAAAACGGTTGAAGCTCCTGTTCAAAAATGATGCTCCGAAATCAACTTCTGTCACCTTAGTGATACATTTTGGGATAGTAACTAAAGTATAAAGCAGAAATTGGGGCACTTTTGACATTTTCATTTTTGACCAAAATCGACAGGTCCGGGGCTTAGGGAATTTCTCATCTGCCACAAAACGGATGAAGCTCCTGTTCAAAAATGATGCTCCGAAATCAACTTCAGTCACCTTAGTGATACATTTTGGGATAGTACCTAAAGTTTAAAGCAGAAATTGGGGCACTTTTGCCATTTTCATTTTTGACCAAAATCGACAGGTCCGGGGCTTAGGGAATTTCTCATATGCCACAAAACGGATGAAGCTCCTTTTCAAAAATGATGCTCCGAAATCAACTTCTGTCACCTTAGTGATACATTTTGGGATAGTACCTGAAGTTTAAAGCAGAAATTGGGGCATTTGTAAAATTTTCATTTTTGACCAAAATCAACAGGTCTGGGGCTTAGGGAATTTCTCAGCTGCCACAAAACGGTTGAAGCTCCTGTTCAAAAATGATGCTCCGAATGCAACTTCTGTCACCTTAGTGATACATTTTGGGATAGTACCTAAAGTTTAAAGCAGAAATTGGGGCACTTTTGAAATTTTCATTTTTGACCAAAATCGACAGGTCCGGGGCTTAGGGAATTTCTCATATGCCACAAAACGGTTGAAGCTCCTGTTCAAAAATGATGCTCCGAAATCAACTTCTGTCACCTTAGTGATACATTTTGGGATAGTACCTAAAGTTTAAAGCAGAAATTGGGGCACCTTTGAAATTTTCATTTTTGACCAAAATCAACAGGTCCAGGGCTTAGGGAATTTCTCATATGCCACAAAACGGTTGAAGCTACTGTTCAAAAATGATGCTCCAAAATCAACTCCTGTAACCTTAGTGATACATTTTGGGATAGTAACTAAAGTATAAAGCAGAAATTGGGGCACCTTTGACATTTTCATTTTTGACCAAAATCGACAGGTCCGGGGTTTAGGGAATTTCTCATATGCCACAAAACGGATGAAGCTCCTGTTCAAAAATGATGCTCCGAAATCAACTTCTGTCACCTTAGTGATACATTTTGGGATAGTACCTAAAGTTTAAAGCAGAAATTAGGGCACTTTTGAAATTTTCATTTTTGACCAAATTCGACAGGTCCGGTGCTTAGGGAATTTCTCATCTGCCACAAAACGGTTGAAGCTCCTGTTCAAAAATGATGCTCCGAAATCAACTTCTGTCACCTTAGTGATACATTTTGGGATAGTAACTAAAGTATAAAGCAGAAATTGGGGCACTTTTGACATTTTCATTTTTGACCAAAATCGACAGGTCCGGGGCTTAGGGAATTTCTCATATGCCACAAAACGGATGAAGCTCCTGTTCAAAAATGATGCTCCGAAATCAACTTCTGTCACCTTAGTGATACATTTTGGGATAGTACCTGAAGTTTAAAGCAGAAATTGGGGCACCTTTGAAATTTTCATTTTTGACCAAAATCGACAGGTCCGGGGCTTAGGGAATTTCTCATCTGCCACAAAACGGTTGAAGCTCCTGTTCAAAAATGATGCTCCGAAATCAACTTCTGTCACCTTAGTGATACATTTTGGGATAGTACCTAAAGTTTAAAGCAGAAATTAGGGCACTTTTGAAATTTTCATTTTTGACCAAATTCGACAGGTCCGGTGCTTAGGGAATTTCTCATCTGCCACAAAACGGTTGAAGCTCCTGTTCAAAAATGATGCTCCGAAATCAACTTCTGTCACCTTAGTGATACATTTTGGGATAGTAACTAAAGTATAAAACAGAAATTGGGGCACTTTTGACATTTTCATTTTTGACCAAAATCGACAGGTCCGGGGCTTAGGGAATTTCTCATATGCCACAAAACGGATGAAGCTCCTGTTCAAAAATGATGCTCCGAAATCAACTTCTGTCACCTTAGTGATACATTTTGGGATAGTACCTGAAGTTTAAAGCAGAAATTGGGGCACCTTTGAAATTTTCATTTTTGACCAAAATCGACAGGTCCGGGGCTTAGGGAATTTCTCATCTGCCACAAAACGGTTGAAGCTCCTGTTCAAAAATGATGCTCCGAAATCAACTTCTGTCACCTTAGTGATACATTTTTGGATAGTACCTAAAGTTTAAAGCAGAAATTGGGTCACTTTTGCCATTTTCATTTTTGACCAAAATCGACAGGTCCGTGGCTTAGGGAATTTCTCATATGCCACAAAACGGATGAAGCTCCTGTTCAAAAATGATGCTCCGAAATCAACTTCTGTCACCTTAGTGATACATTTTGGGATAGTACCTGAAGTTTGAAGCAGAAATTGGGGCATTTTTAAAATTTTCATTTTTGACCAAAATCGACAGGTCTGGGGCTTAGGGAATTTCTGATCTGCCACAAAACGGTTGAAGCTCCTGTTCAAAAATGATGCTCCGAAATCAACTTCTGTCACCTTAGTGATACATTTTGGGATAGTACCTAAAGTTTAAAGCAGAAATTGGGTCACTTTTGCCATTTTCATTTTTGACCAAAATCGACAGGTCCGGGGCTTAGGGAATTTCTCATATGCCACAAAACGGATGAAGCTCCTGTTCAAAAATGATGCTCCGAAATCAACTTCTGTCACCTTAGTGATACATTTTGGGATAGTACCTGAAGTTTGAAGCAGAAATTGGGGCATTTTTAAAATTTTCATTTTTGACCAAAATCGACAGGTCTGGGGCTTAGGGAATTTCTGATCTGCCACAAAACGGTTGAAGCTCCTGTTCAAAAATGATGCTCCGAAATCAACTTCTGTCACCTTAGTGATACATTTTGGGATAGTACCTAAAGTTTAAAGCAGAAATTAGGGCACTTTTGAAATTTTCATTTTTGACCAAATTCGACAGGTCCGGTGCTTAGGGAATTTCTCATCTGCCACAAAACGGTTGAAGCTCCTGTTCAAAAATGATGCTCCGAAATCAACTTCTGTCACCTTAGTGATACATTTTGGGATAGTAACTAAAGTATAAAGCAGAAATTGGGGCACTTTTGACATTTTCATTTTTGACCAAAATCGACAGGTCCGGGGCTTAGGGAATTTCTCATATGCCACAAAACGGATGAAGCTCCTGTTCAAAAATGATGCTCCGAAATCAACTTCTGTCACCTTAGTGATATATTTTGGGATAGTACCTGAAGTTTAAAGCAGAAATTGGGGCACCTTTGAAATTTTCATTTTTGACCAAAATCGACAGGTCCGGGGCTTAGGGAATTTCTCATCTGCCACAAAACGGTTGAAGCTCCTGTTCAAAAATGATGCTCCGAAATCAACTTCTGTCACCTTAGTGATACATTTTGGGATAGTAACTAAAGTATAAAGCAGAAATTGGGGCACTTTTGACATTTTCATTTTTGACCAAAATCGACAGGTCCGGGGCTTAGGGAATTTCTCATGCCACAAAACGGATGAAGCTCCTGTTCAAAAATGATGCTCCGAAATCAACTTCTGTCACCTTAGTGATACATTTTGGGATAGTACCTAAAGTTTAAAGCAGAAATTGGGGCACCTTTGAAATTTTCATTTTTGACCAAAATCAACAGGTCCGGGGCTTAGGGAATTTCTCATATGCCACAAAACGGTTGAAGCTCCTGTTCAAAAATGATGCTCCGAAATCAACTTCTGTCACCTTAGTGATACATTTTGGGATAGTAACTAAAGTATAAAGCAGAAATTGGGGCACTTTTGACATTTTCATTTTTGACCAAAATCGACAGGTCCGGGGCTTAGGGAATTTCTCATATGCCACAAAACGGATGAAGCTCCTGTTCAAAAATGATGCTCCGAAATCAACTTCTGTCACCTTAGTGATACATTTTGGGATAGTACCTGAAGTTTAAAGCAGAAATTGGGGCACCTTTGAAATTTTCATTTTTGACCAAAATCGACAGGTCCGGGGCTTAGGGAATTTCTCATCTGCCACAAAACGGTTGAAGCTCCTGTTCAAAAATGATGCTCCGAAATCAACTTCTGTCACCTTAGTGATACATTTTGGGATAGTACCTAAAGTTTAAAGCAGAAATTGGGTCACTTTTGCCATTTTCATTTTTGACCAAAATCGACAGGTCCGGGGCTTAGGGAATTTCTCATATGCCACAAAACGGATGAAGCTCCTGTTCAAAAATGATGCTCGGAAATCAACTTCTGTCACCTTAGTGATACATTTTGGGATAGTACCTGAAGTTTGAAGCAGAAATTGGGGCATTTTTAAAATTTTCATTTTTGACCAAAATCGACAGGTCTGGGGCTTAGGGAATTTCTGATCTGCCACAAAACGGTTGAAGCTCCTGTTCAAAAATGATGCTCCGAAATCAACTTCTGTCACCATTTTGGGATAGTACCTAAAGTTTAAAGCAGAAATTGGGGCACTTTTGAAATTTTCATTTTTGACCAAAATCGACAGGTCCGGGGCTTAGGGAATTTCTCATATGCCACAAAACGGATGAAGCTCCTGTTCAAAAATGATGCTCCGAAATCAACTTCTGTCACCTTAGTGATACATTTTGGGATAGTACCTAAAGTTTAAAGCAGAAATTGGGGCACCTTTGAAATTTTCATTTTTGACCAAAATCAACAGGTCCGGGGCTTAGGGAATTTCTCATATGCCACAAAACGGTTGAAGCTCCTGTTCAAAAATGATGCTCCAAAATCAACTCCTGTCACCTTAGTGATACATTTTGGGATTGTAACTAAAGTATAAAGCAGAAATTGGGGCACCTTTGAAATTTTCATTTTTGACCAAAATCGACAGGTCCGGGGTTTAGGGAATTTCTCATATGCCACAAAACGGATGAAGCTCCTGTTCAAAAATGATGCTCCGAAATCAACTTCTGTAACCTTAGTGATACATTTTGGGATAGTACCTGAAGCTTAAAGCAGAAATTGGGGCACTTTTGAAATTTTCATTTTTGACCAAAATCAACAGGTCCGGGGCTTAGGGAATTTCTCATATGCCACAAAACGGTTGAAGCTCCTGTTCAAAAATGATGCTCCAAAATCAACTCCTGTCACCTTAGTGATACATTTTGGGATAGTACCTAAAGTATAAAGCAGAAATTGGGGCACCTTTGAAATTTTCATTTTTGACCAAAATTGACAGGTCCGGGGCTTAGGGAATTTCTCATATGCCACAAAACGGTTGAAGCTCCTGTTCAAAAATGATGCTCCGAAATCAACTTCTGTCACCTTAGTGATACATTTTGGGATAGTACCTGAAGTTTAAAGCAGAAATTTGGGCACTTTTGAAATTTTCATTTTTGACCAAAATCGACAGGTCCGGGGCTTAGGGAATTTCTCATATGCCACAAAACGGTTGAAGCTCCTGTTCAAAAATGATGCTCCGAAATCAACTTCTGTCACCTTAGTGATACATTTTGGGATAGTACCTAAAGTTTAAAGCAGAAATTGGGTCACTTTTGAAATTTTCATTTTTGACCAAAATCGACAGGTCCGGGGCTTAGGGAATTTCTCATCTGCCACAAAACGGATGAAGCTCCTGTTCAAAAATGATGCTCCGAAATCAACTTCAGTCACCTTAGTGATACATTTTGGGAAAGTACCTAAAGTTTAAAGCAGAAATTGGGGCACTTTTGCCATTTTCATTTTTGACCAAAATCGACAGGTCCGGGGCTTAGGGAATTTCTCATATGCCACAAAACGGATGAAGCTCCTGTTCAAAAATGATGCTCCGAAATCAACTTCTGTCACCTTAGTGATACATTTTGGGATAGTACCTGAAGTTTGAAGCAGAAATTGGGGCATTTTTAAAATTTTCATTTTTGACCAAAATCGACAGGTCTGGGGCTTAGGGAATTTCTGATCTGCCACAAAACGGTTGAAGCTCCTGTTCAAAAATGATGCTCCGAAATCAACTTCTGTCACCTTAGTGATACATTTTGGGATAGTACCTAAAGTTTAAAGCAGAAATTGGGTCACTTTTGCCATTTTCATTTTTGACCAAAATCGACAGGTCCGGGGCTTAGGGAATTTCTCATATGCCACAAAACGGATGAAGCTCCTGTTCAAAAATGATGCTCCGAAATCAACTTCTGTCACCTTAGTGATACATTTTGGGATAGTACCTGAAGTTTGAAGCAGAAATTGGGGCATTTTTAAAATTTTAATTTTTGACCAAAATCGACAGGTCTGGGGCTTAGGGAATTTCTGATCTGCCACAAAACGGTTGAAGCTCCTGTTCAAAAATGATGCTCCAAAATCAACTCCTGTCACCTTAGTGATACATTTTGGGATAGTACCTAAAGTATAAAGCAGAAATTGGGGCACCTTTGAAATTTTCATTTTTGACCAAAATTGACAGGTCCGGGGCTTAGGGAATTTCTCATATGCCACAAAACGGTTGAAGCTCCTGTTCAAAAATGATGCTCCGAAATCAACTTCTGTCACCTTAGTGATACATTTTGGGATAGTACCTGAAGTTTAAAGCAGAAATTTGGGCACTTTTGAAATTTTCATTTTTGACCAAAATCGACAGGTCCGGGGCTTAGGGAATTTCTCATATGCCACAAAACGGTTGAAGCTCCTGTTCAAAAATGATGCTCCGAAATCAACTTCTGTCACCTTAGTGATACATTTTGGGATAGTACCTAAAGTTTAAAGCAGAAATTGGGTCACTTTTGAAATTTTCATTTTTGACCAAAATCGACAGGTCCGGGGCTTAGGGAATTTCTCATCTGCCACAAAACGGATGAAGCTCCTGTTCAAAAATGATGCTCCGAAATCAACTTCAGTCACCTTAGTGATACATTTTGGGATAGTACCTAAAGTTTAAAGCAGAAATTGGGGCACTTTTGCCATTTTCATTTTTGACCAAAATCGACAGGTCCGGGGCTTAGGGAATTTCTCATATGCCACAAAACGGATGAAGCTCCTTTTCAAAAATGATGCTCCGAAATCAACTTCTGTCACCTTAGTGATACATTTTGGGATAGTACCTGAAGTTTAAAGCAGAAATTGGGGCATTTGTAAAATTTTCATTTTTGACCAAAATCAACAGGTCTGGGGCTTAGGGAATTTCTCATCTGCCACAAAACGGTTGAAGCTCCTGTTCAAAAATGATGCTCCGAATGCAACTTCTGTCACCTTAGTGATACATTTTGGGATAGTACCTAAAGTTTAAAGCAGAAATTGGGGCACTTTTGAAATTTTCATTTTTGACCAAAATCGACAGGTCCGGGGCTTAGGGAATTTCTCATATGCCACAAAACGGTTGAAGCTCCTGTTCAAAAATGATGCTCCGAAATCAACTTCTGTCACCTTAGTGATACATTTTGGGATAGTACCTAAAGTTTAAAGCAGAAATTGGGGCACCTTTGAAATTTTCATTTTTGACCAAAATCAACAGGTCCAGGGCTTAGGGAATTTCTCATATGCCACAAAACGGTTGAAGCTACTGTTCAAAAATGATGCTCCAAAATCAACTCCTGTAACCTTAGTGATACATTTTGGGATAGTAACTAAAGTATAAAGCAGAAATTGGGGCACCTTTGACATTTTCATTTTTGACCAAAATCGACAGGTCCGGGGTTTAGGGAATTTCTCATATGCCACAAAACGGATGAAGCTCCTGTTCAAAAATGATGCTCCGAAATCAACTTCTGTCACCTTAGTGATACATTTTGGGATAGTACCTGAAGTTTAAAGCAGAAATTGGGGCACTTTTGAAATTTTCATTTTTGACCAAAATCGACAGGTCTGGGGCTTAGGGAATTTCTCATCTGCCACAAAACGGTTGAAGCTCCTGTTCAAAAATGATGCTCCGAAATCAACTTCTGTCACCTTAGTGATACATTTTGGGATAGTACCTAAAGTTTAAAGCAGAAATTGGGTCACTTTTGAAATTTTCATTTTTGACCAAAATCGACAGGTCCGGGGCTTAGGGAATTTCTCATCTGCCACAAAACGGATGAAGCTCCTGTTCAAAAATGATGCTCCGAAATCAACTTCAGTCACCTTAGTGATACATTTTGGGATAGTACCTAAAGTTTAAAGCAGAAATTGGGGCACTTTTGCCATTTTCATTTTTGACCAAAATCGACAGGTCCGGGGCTTAGGGAATTTCTCATATGCCACAAAACGGATGAAGCTCCTTTTCAAAAATGATGCTCCGAAGTCAACTTCTGTCACCTTAGTGATACATTTTGGGATAGTACCTGAAGTTTAAAGCAGAAATTGGGGCATTTGTAAAATTTTCATTTTTGACCAAAATCAACAGGTCTGGGGCTTAGGGAATTTCTCATCTGCCACAAAACGGTTGAAGCTCCTGTTCAAAAATGATGCTCCGAATGCAACTTCTGTCACCTTAGTGATACATTTTGGGATAGTACCTAAAGTTTAAAGCAGAAATTGGGGCACTTTTGAAATTTTCATTTTTGACCAAAATCGACAGGTCCGGGGCTTAGGGAATTTCTCATATGCCACAAAACGGTTGAAGCTCCTGTTCAAAAATGATGCTCCGAAATCAACTTCTGTCACCTTAGTGATACATTTTGGGATAGTACCTAAAGTTTAAAGCAGAAATTGGGGCACCTTTGAAATTTTCATTTTTGACCAAAATCAACAGGTCCAGGGCTTAGGGAATTTCTCATATGCCACAAAACGGTTGAAGCTACTGTTCAAAAATGATGCTCCAAAATCAACTCCTGTAACCTTAGTGATACATTTTGGGATAGTAACTAAAGTATAAAGCAGAAATTGGGGCACCTTTGACATTTTCATTTTTGACCAAAATCGACAGGTCCGGGGTTTAGGGAATTTCTCATATGCCACAAAACGGATGAAGCTCCTGTTCAAAAATGATGCTCCGAAATCAACTTCTGTCACCTTAGTGATACATTTTGGGATAGTACCTGAAGTTTAAAGCAGAAATTGGGGCACTTTTGAAATTTTCATTTTTGACCAAAATCGACAGGTCTGGGGCTTAGGGAATTTCTCATCTGCCACAAAACGGTTGAAGCTCCTGTTCAAAAATGATGCTCCGAAATCAACTTCTGTCACCTTAGTGATACATTTTGGGATAGTACCTAAAGTTTAAAGCAGAAATTAGGGCACTTTTGAAATTTTCATTTTTGACCAAATTCGACAGGTCCGGTGCTTAGGGAATTTCTCATCTGCCACAAAACGGTTGAAGCTCCTGTTCAAAAATGATGCTCCGAAATCAACTTCTGTCACCTTAGTGATACATTTTGGGATAGTAACTAAAGTATAAAGCAGAAATTGGGGCACTTTTGACATTTTCATTTTTGACCAAAATCGACAGGTCCGGGGCTTAGGGAATTTCTCATATGCCACAAAACGGATGAAGCTCCTGTTCAAAAATGATGCTCCGAAATCAACTTCTGTCACCTTAGTGATACATTTTGGGATAGTACCTGAAGTTTAAAGCAGAAATTGGGGCACCTTTGAAATTTTCATTTTTGACCAAAATCGACAGGTCCGGGGCTTAGGGAATTTCTCATCTGCCACAAAACGGTTGAAGCTCCTGTTCAAAAATGATGCTCCGAAATCAACTTCTGTCACCTTAGTGATACATTTTGGGATAGTACCTAAAGTTTAAAGCAGAAATTGGGTCACTTTTGCCATTTTCATTTTTGACCAAAATCGACAGGTCCGGGGCTTAGGGAATTTCTCATATGCCACAAAACGGATGAAGCTCCTGTTCAAAAATGATGCTCCGAAATCAACTTCTGTCACCTTAGTGATACATTTTGGGATAGTACCTGAAGTTTGAAGCAGAAATTGGGGCATTTTTAAAATTTTCATTTTTGACCAAAATCGACAGGTCTGGGGCTTAGGGAATTTCTCATCTGCCACAAAACGGTTGAAGCTCCTGTTCAAAAATGATGCTCCGAAATCAACTTCTGTCACCTTAGTGATACATTTTGGGATAGTACCTAAAGTTTAAAGCAGAAATTAGGGCACTTTTGAAATTTTCATTTTTGACCAAATTCGACAGGTCCGGTGCTTAGGGAATTTCTCATCTGCCACAAAACGGTTGAAGTTCCTGTTCAAAAATGATGCTCCGAAATCAACTTCTGTCACCTTAGTGATACATTTTGGGATAGTAACTAAAGTATAAAGCAGAAATTGGGGCACTTTTGACATTTTCATTTTTGACCAAAATCGACAGGTCCGGGGCTTAGGGAATTTCTCATATGCCACAAAACGGATGAAGCTCCTGTTCAAAAATGATGCTCCGAAATCAACTTCTGTCACCTTAGTGATACATTTTGGGATAGTACCTGAAGTTTAAAGCAGAAATTGGGGCACCTTTGAAATTTTCATTTTTGACCAAAATCGACAGGTCCAGGGCTTAGCGAATTTCTCATCTGCCACAAAACGGTTGAAGCTCCTGTTCAAAAATGATGCTCCGAAATCAACTTCTGTCACCTTAGTGATACATTTTGGGATAGTACCTAAAGTTTAAAGCAGAAATTGGGTCACTTTTGCCATTTTCATTTTTGACCAAAATCGACAGGTCCGGGGCTTAGGGAATTTCTCATATGCCACAAAACGGATGAAGCTCCTGTTCAAAAATGATGCTCCGAAATCAACTTCTGTCACCTTAGTGATACATTTTGGGATAGTACCTGAAGTTTGAAGCAGAAATTGGGGCATTTTTAAAATTTTCATTTTTGACCAAAATCGACAGGTCTGGGGCTTAGGGAATTTCTGATCTGCCACAAAACGGTTGAAGCTCCTGTTCAAAAATGATGCTCCGAAATCAACTTCTGTCACCATTTTGGGATAGTACCTAAAGTTTAAAGCAGAAATTGGGGCACTTTTGAAATTTTCATTTTTGACCAAAATCGACAGGTCCGGGGCTTAGGGAATTTCTCATATGCCACAAAACGGATGAAGCTCCTGTTCAAAAATGATGCTCCGAAATCAACTTCTGTCACCTTAGTGATACATTTTGGGATAGTACCTAAAGTTTAAAGCAGAAATTGGGGCACCTTTGAAATTTTCATTTTTGACCAAAATCAACAGGTCCGGGGCTTAGGGAATTTCTCATATGCCACAAAACGGTTGAAGCTCCTGTTCAAAAATGATGCTCCAAAATCAACTCCTGTCACCTTAGTGATACATTTTGGGATAGTAACTAAAGTATAAAGCAGAAATTGGGGCACCTTTGAAATTTTCATTTTTGACCAAAATCGACAGGTCCGGGGTTTAGGGAATTTCTCATATGCCACAAAACGGATGAAGCTCCTGTTCAAAAATGATGCTCCGAAATCAACTTCTGTAACCTTAGTGATACATTTTGGGATAGTACCTGAAGCTTAAAGCAGAAATTGGGGCACTTTTGAAATTTTCATTTTTGACCAAAATCGACAGGTCTGGGGCTTAGGGAATTTCTCATCTGCCACAAAACGGTTGAAGCTCCTGTTCAAAAATGATGCTACGAAATCAACTTCTGTCACCTTAGTGATACATTTTGGGATAGTACCTACAGTTTAAAACAGAAATTAGGGCACTTTTGAAATTTTCATTTTTGACCAAAATCGACAGGTCCGGGGCTTAGGGAATTTCTCATATGCCACAAAACGGTTGAAGCTTCTGTTCAAAAATGATGCTCCGAAATCAACTTCTGTCACCTTAGTGATACATTTTGGGATAGTACCTGAAGTTTAAAGCAGAAATTGGGGCACCTTTGAAATTTTCATTTTTGACCAAAATCGACAGGTCCGGGGCTTAGGGAATTTCTCATCTGCCACAAAACGGTTGAAGCTCCTGTTCAAAAATGATGCTCCGAAATCAACTTCTGTCACCTTAGTGATACATTTTGGGATAGTACCTAAAGTTTAAAGCAGAAATTGGGTCACTTTTGCCATTTTCATTTTTGACCAAAATCGACAGGTCCGGGGCTTAGGGAATTTCTGATCTGCCACAAAACGGTTGAAGCTCCTGTTCAAAAATGATGCTCCGAAATCAACTTCTGTCACCATTTTGGGATAGTACCTAAAGTTTAAAGCAGAAATTGGGGCACTTTTGAAATTTTCATTTTTGACCAAAATCGACAGGTCCGGGGCTTAGGGAATTTCTCATATGCCACAAAACGGATGAAGCTCCTGTTCAAAAATGATGCTCCGAAATCAACTTCTGTCACCTTAGTGATACATTTTGGGATAGTACCTAAAGTTTAAAGCAGAAATTGGGGCACCTTTGAAATTTTCATTTTTGACCAAAATCAACAGGTCCGGGGCTTAGGGAATTTCTCATATGCCACAAAACGGTTGAAGCTCCTGTTCAAAAATGATGCTCCAAAATCAACTCCTGTCACCTTAGTGATACATTTTGGGATAGTAACTAAAGTATAAAGCAGAAATTGGGGCACCTTTGAAATTTTCATTTTTGACCAAAATCGACAGGTCCGGGGTTTAGGGAATTTCTCATATGCCACAAAACGGATGAAGCTCCTGTTCAAAAATGATGCTCCGAAATCAACTTCTGTCACCTTAGTGATACATTTTGGGATAGTACCTAAAGTTTAAAGCAGAAATTGGGGCACCTTTGAAATTTTCATTTTTGACCAAAATCGACAGGTCTGGGGCTTAGGGAATTTCTCATCTGCCACAAAACGGTTGAAGCTCCTGTTCAAAAATGATGCTACGAAATCAACTTCTGTCACCTTAGTGATACATTTTGGGATAGTACCTACAGTTTAAAACAGAAATTAGGGCACTTTTGAAATTTTCATTTTTGACCAAAATCGACAGGTCCGGGGCTTAGGGAATTTCTCATCTGCCACAAAACGGTTGAAGCTCCTGTTCAAAAATGATGCTCCGAAATCAACTTCTGTCACCTTAGTGATACATTTTGGGATAGTACCTAAAGTTTAAAGCAGAAATTGGGGCACCTTTGAAATTTTCATTTTTGACCAAAATCGACAGGTCCAAGGCTTAGGGAATTTCTCATATGCCACAAAACGGTTGAAGCTCCTGTTCAAAAATGATGCTCCGAAATCAACTTCTGTCACCTTAGTGATACATTTTGGGATAGTACCTAAAGTTTAAAGCAGAAATTGGGGCACCTTTGAAATTTTCATTTTTGACCAAAATCGACAGGTCCGGGGCTTAGGGAATTTCTCATATGCCACAAAACGGTTGAAGCTCCTGTTCAAAAATGATGCTCCGAAATCAACTTCTGTCACCTTAGTGATACATTTTGGGATAGTACCTAAAGTTTAAAGCAGAAATTGGGGCACTTTTGAAATTTTCATTTTTGACCAAAATCGACAGGTCCGGGGCTTAGGGAATTTCTCATCTGCCACAAAACGGTTGAAGCTCCTGTTCAAAAATGATGCTCCGAAATCAACTTCTGTCACCTTAGTGATACATTTTGGGATAGTACCTAAAGTTTAAAGCAGAAATTGGGGCACCTTTGAAATTTTCATTTTTGACCAAAATCAACAGGTCCAGGGCTTAGGGAATTTCTCATATGCCACAAAACGGTTGAAGCTACTGTTCAAAAATGATGCTCCAAAATCAACTCCTGTAACCTTAGTGATACATTTTGGGATAGTAACTAAAGTATAAAGCAGAAATTGGGGCACCTTTGAAATTTTCATTTTTGACCAAAATCGACAGGTCCGGGGTTTAGGGAATTTCTCATATGCCACAAAACGGATGAAGCTCCTGTTCAAAAATGATGCTCCGAAATCAACTTCTGTCACCTTAGTGATACATTTTGGGATAGTACCTAAAGTTTAAAGCAGAAATTAGGGCACTTTTGAAATTTTCATTTTTGACCAAATTCGACAGGTCCGGTGCTTAGGGAATTTCTCATCTGCCACAAAACGGTTGAAGCTCCTGTTCAAAAATGATGCTCCGAAATCAACTTCTGTCACCTTAGTGATACATTTTGGGATAGTAACTAAAGTATAAAGCAGAAATTGGGGCACTTTTGACATTTTCATTTTTGACCAAAATCGACAGGTCCGGGGCTTAGGGAATTTCTCATATGCCACAAAACGGATGAAGCTCCTGTTCAAAAATGATGCTCCGAAATCAACTTCTGTCACCTTAGTGATACATTTTGGGATAGTACCTGAAGTTTAAAGCAGAAATTGGGGCACCTTTGAAATTTTCATTTTTGACCAAAATCGACAGGTCCGGGGCTTAGGGAATTTCTCATCTGCCACAAAACGGTTGAAGCTCCTGTTCAAAAATGATGCTCCGAAATCAACTTCTGTCACCTTAGTGATACATTTTGGGATAGTACCTAAAGTTTAAAGCAGAAATTGGGTCACTTTTGCCATTTTCATTTTTGACCAAAATCGACAGGTCCGGGGCTTAGGGAATTTCTCATATGCCACAAAACGGATGAAGCTCCTGTTCAAAAATGATGCTCCGAAATCAACTTCTGTCACCTTAGTGATACATTTTGGGATAGTACCTGAAGTTTGAAGCAGAAATTGGGGCATTTTTAAAATTTTCATTTTTGACCAAAATCGACAGGTCTGGGGCTTAGGGAATTTCTGATCTGCCACAAAACGGTTGAAGCTCCTGTTCAAAAATGATGCTCCGAAATCAACTTCTGTCACCATTTTGGGATAGTACCTAAAGTTTAAAGCAGAAATTGGGGCACCTTTGAAATTTTCATTTTTGACCAAAATCGACAGGTCCAAGGCTTAGGGAATTTCTCATATGCCACAAAACGGTTGAAGCTCCTGTTCAAAAATGATGCTCCGAAATCAACTTCTGTCACCTTAGTGATACATTTTGGGATAGTACCTAAAGTTTAAAGCAGAAATTGGGGCACCTTTGAAATTTTCATTTTTGACCAAAATCGACAGGTCCGGGGCTTAGGGAATTTCTCATCTGCCACAAAACGGTTGAAGCTCCTGTTCAAAAATGATGCTCCGAAATCAACTTCTGTCACCTTAGTGATACATTTTGGGATAGTACCTAAAGTTTAAAGCAGAAATTGGGGCACCTTTGAAATTTTCATTTTTGACCAAAATCAACAGGTCCAGGGCTTAGGGAATTTCTCATATGCCACAAAACGGTTGAAGCTACTGTTCAAAAATGATGCTCCAAAATCAACTCCTGTAACCTTAGTGATACATTTTGGGATAGTAACTAAAGTATAAAGCAGAAATTGGGGCACCTTTGAAATTTTCATTTTTGACCAAAATCGACAGGTCCGGGGTTTAGGGAATTTCTCATATGCCACAAAACGGATGAAGCTCCTGTTCAAAAATGATGCTCCGAAATCAACTTCTGTCACCTTAGTGATACATTTTGGGATAGTACCTAAAGTTTAAAGCAGAAATTAGGGCACTTTTGAAATTTTCATTTTTTACCAAATTCGACAGGTCCGGTGCTTAGGGAATTTCTCATCTGCCACAAAACGGTTGAAGCTCCTGTTCAAAAATGATGCTCCGAAATCAACTTCTGTCACCTTAGTGATACATTTTGGGATAGTAACTAAAGTATAAAGCAGAAATTGGGGCACTTTTGACATTTTCATTTTTGACCAAAATCGACAGGTCCGGGGCTTAGGGAATTTCTCATATGCCACAAAACGGTTGAAGCTCCTGTTCAAAAATGATGCTCCGAAATCAACTTCTGTCACCTTAGTGATACATTTTGGGATAGTACCTAAAGTTTAAAGCAGAAATTGGGTCACTTTTGCCATTTTCACTTTTGACCAAAATCGACAGGTCCGGGGCTTAGGGAATTTCTCATATGCCACAAAACGGATGAAGCTCCTGTTCAAAAATGATGCTCCGAAATCAACTTCTGTCACCTTAGTGATACATTTTGGGATAGTACCTGAAGTTTAAAGCAGAAATTGGGGCACCTTTGAAATTTTAATTTTTGACCAAAATCGACAGGTCCGGGGCTTAGGGAATTTCTCATCTGCCACAAAACGGTTGAAGCTCCTGTTCAAAAATGATGCTCCGAAATCAACTTCTGTCACCTTAGTGATACATTTTGGGATAGTACCTAAAGTTTAAAGCAGAAATTGGGTCACTTTTGCCATTTTCATTTTTGACCAAAATCGACAGGTCCGGGGCTTAGGGAATTTCTCATATGCCACAAAACGGATGAAGCTCCTGTTCAAAAATGATGCTCCGAAATCAACTTCTGTCACCTTAGTGATACATTTTGGGATAGTACCTGAAGTTTGAAGCAGAAATTGGGGCATTTTTAAAATTTTCATTTTTGACCAAAATCGACAGGTCTGGGGCTTAGGGAATTTCTGATCTGCCACAAAACGGTTGAAGCTCCTGTTCAAAAATGATGCTCCGAAATCAACTTCTGTCACCATTTTGGGATAGTACCTAAAGTTTAAAGCAGAAATTGGGTCACTTTTGCCATTTTCATTTTTGACCAAAATCGACAGGTCCGGGGCTTAGGGAATTTCTCATATGCCACAAAACGGATGAAGCTCCTGTTCAAAAATGATGCTCCGAAATCAACTTCTGTCACCTTAGTGATACATTTTGGGATAGTACCTGAAGTTTGAAGCAGAAATTGGGGCATTTTTAAAATTTTCATTTTTGACCAAAATCGACAGGTCTGGGGCTTAGGGAATTTCTGATCTGCCACAAAACGGTTGAAGCTCCTGTTCAAAAATGATGCTCCGAAATCAACTTCTGTCACCATTTTGGGATAGTACCTAAAGTTTAAAGCAGAAATTGGGGCACCTTTGAAATTTTCATTTTTGACCAAAATCGACAGGTCCAAGGCTTAGGGAATTTCTCATATGCCACAAAACGGTTGAAGCTCCTGTTCAAAAATGATGCTCCGAAATCAACTTCTGTCACCTTAGTGATACATTTTGGGATAGTACCTAAAGTTTAAAGCAGAAATTGGGGCACCTTTGAAATTTTCATTTTTGACCAAAATCGACAGGTCCGGGGCTTAGGGAATTTCTCATCTGCCACAAAACGGTTGAAGCTCCTGTTCAAAAATGATGCTCCGAAATCAACTTCTGTCACCTTAGTGATACATTTTGGGATAGTACCTAAAGTTTAAAGCAGAAATTTGGTCACTTTTGCCATTTTCATTTTTGACCAAAATCGACAGGTCTGGGGCTTAGGGAATTTCTCATATGCCACAAAACGGATGAAGCTCCTGTTCAAAAATGATGCTCCGAAATCAACTTCTGTCACCTTAGTGATACATTTTGGGATAGTACCTGAAGTTTGAAGCAGAAATTGGGGCATTTTTAAAATTTTCATTTTTGACCAAAATCGACAGGTCTGGGGCTTAGGGAATTTCTGATCTGCCACAAAACGGTTGAAGCTCCTGTTCAAAAATGATGCTCCGAAATCAACTTCTGTCACCATTTTGGGATAGTACCTAAAGTTTAAAGCAGAAATTGGGGCACCTTTGAAATTTTCATTTTTGACCTAAATCGACAGGTCCAAGGCTTAGGGAATTTCTCATATGCCACAAAACGGTTGAAGCTCCTGTTCAAAAATGATGCTCCGAAATCAACTTCTGTCACCTTAGTGATACATTTTGGGATAGTACCTAAAGTTTAAAGCAGAAATTGGGGCACCTTTGAAATTTTCATTTTTGACCAAAATCGACAGGTCCGGGGCTTAGGGAATTTCTCATCTGCCACAAAACGGTTGAAGCTCCTGTTCAAAAATGATGCTCCGAAATCAACTTCTGTCACCTTAGTGATACATTTTGGGATAGTACCTAAAGTTTAAAGCAGAAATTGGGGCACTTTTGAAATTTTCATTTTTGACCAAAATCGACAGGTCCGGGGCTTAGGGAATTTCTCATATGCCACAAAACGGTTGAAGCTCCTGTTCAAAAATGATGCTCCGAAATCAACTTCTGTCACCTTAGTGATACATTTTGGGATAGTACCTAAAGTTTAAAGCAGAAATTGGGGCACCTTTGAAATTTTCATTTTTGACCAAAATCAACAGGCTTAGGGAATTTCTCATATGCCACAAAACGGTTGAAGCTACTGTTCAAAAATGATGCTCCAAAATCAACTCCTGTAACCTTAGTGATACATTTTGGGATAGTAACTAAAGTATAAAGCAGAAATTGGGGCACCTTTGAAATTTTCATTTTTGACCAAAATCGACAGGTCCGGGGTTTAGGGAATTTCTCATATGCCACAAAACGGATGAAGCTCCTGTTCAAAAATGATGCTCCGAAATCAACTTCTGTCACCTTAGTGATACATTTTGGGATAGTACCTAAAGTTTAAAGCAGAAATTTGGTCACTTTTGCCATTTTCATTTTTGACCAAAATCGACAGGTCTGGGGCTTAGGGAATTTCTCATATGCCACAAAACGGATGAAGCTCCTGTTCAAAAATGATGCTCCGAAATCAACTTCTGTCACCTTAGTGATACATTTTGGGATAGTACCTAAAGTTTAAAGCAGAAATTGGGGCACCTTTGAAATTTTCATTTTTGACCAAAATCGACAGGTCCGGGGCTTAGGGAATTTCTCATCTGCCACAAAACGGTTGAAGCTCCTGTTCAAAAATGATGCTCCGAAATCAACTTCTGTCACCTTAGTGATACATTTTGGGATAGTACCTAAAGTTTAAAGCAGAAATTTGGTCACTTTTGCCATTTTCATTTTTGACCAAAATCGACAGGTCTGGGGCTTAGGGAATTTCTCATATGCCACAAAACGGATGAAGCTCCTGTTCAAAAATGATGCTCCGAAATCAACTTCTGTCACCTTAGTGATACATTTTGGGATAGTACCTGAAGTTTGAAGCAGAAATTGGGGCATTTTTAAAATTTTCATTTTTGACCAAAATCGACAGGTCTGGGGCTTAGGGAATTTCTGATCTGCCACAAAACGGTTGAAGCTCCTGTTCAAAAATGATGCTCCGAAATCAACTTCTGTCACCATTTTGGGATAGTACCTAAAGTTTAAAGCAGAAATTGGGGCACCTTTGAAATTTTCATTTTTGACCTAAATCGACAGGTCCAAGGCTTAGGGAATTTCTCATATGCCACAAAACGGTTGAAGCTCCTGTTCAAAAATGATGCTCCGAAATCAACTTCTGTCACCTTAGTGATACATTTTGGGATAGTACCTAAAGTTTAAAGCAGAAATTGGGGCACCTTTGAAATTTTCATTTTTGACCAAAATCGACAGGTCTGGGGCTTAGGGAATTTCTCATCTGCCACAAAACGGTTGAAGCTCCTGTTCAAAAATGATGCTCCGAAATCAACTTCTGTCACCTTAGTGATACATTTTGGGATAGTACCTAAAGTTTAAAGCAGAAATTGGGGCACTTTTGAAATTTTCATTTTTGACCAAAATCGACAGGTCCGGGGCTTAGGGAATTTCTCATATGCCACAAAACGGTTGAAGCTCCTGTTCAAAAATGATGCTCCGAAATCAACTTCTGTCACCTTAGTGATACATTTTGGGATAGTACCTAAAGTTTAAAGCAGAAATTGGGGCACCTTTGAAATTTTCATTTTTGACCAAAATCAACAGGTCCAGGGCTTAGGGAATTTCTCATATGCCACAAAACGGTTGAAGCTACTGTTCAAAAATGATGCTCCAAAATCAACTCCTGTAACCTTAGTGATACATTTTGGGATAGTAACTAAAGTATAAAGCAGAAATTGGGGCACCTTTGAAATTTTCATTTTTGACCAAAATCGACAGGTCCGGGGTTTAGGGAATTTCTCATATGCCACAAAACGGATGAAGCTCCTGTTCAAAAATGATGCTCCGAAATCAACTTCTGTCACCTTAGTGATACATTTTGGGATAGTACCTAAAGTTTAAAGCAGAAATTAGGGCACTTTTGAAATTTTCATTTTTGACCAAATTCGACAGGTCCGGTGCTTAGGGAATTTCTCATCTGCCACAAAACGGTTGAAGCTCCTGTTCAAAAATGATGCTCCGAAATCAACTTCTGTCACCTTAGTGATACATTTTGGGATAGTAACTAAAGTATAAAGCAGAAATTGGGGCACTTTTGACATTTTCATTTTTGACCAAAATCGACAGGTCCGGGGCTTAGGGAATTTCTCATATGCCACAAAACGGTTGAAGCTCCTGTTCAAAAATGATGCTCCGAAATCAACTTCTGTCACCTTAGTGATACATTTTGGGATAGTACCTAAAGTTTAAAGCAGAAATTGGGTCACTTTTGCCATTTTCATTTTTGACCAAAATCGACAGGTCCGGGGCTTAGGGAATTTCTCATATGCCACAAAACGGATGAAGCTCCTGTTCAAAAATGATGCTCCGAAATCAACTTCTGTCACCTTAGTGATACATTTTGGGATAGTACCTGAAGTTTAAAGCAGAAATTGGGGCACCTTTGAAATTTTCATTTTTGACCAAAATCGACAGGTCCGGGGCTTAGGGAATTTCTCATCTGCCACAAAACGGTTGAAGCTCCTGTTCAAAAATGATGCTCCGAAATCAACTTCTGTCACCTTAGTGATACATTTTGGGATAGTACCTAAAGTTTAAAGCAGAAATTGGGTCACTTTTGCCATTTTCATTTTTGACCAAAATCGACAGGTCCGGGGCTTAGGGAATTTCTCATATGCCACAAAACGGATGAAGCTCCTGTTCAAAAATGATGCTCCGAAATCAACTTCTGTCACCTTAGTGATACATTTTGGGATAGTACCTGAAGTTTGAAGCAGAAATTGGGGCATTTTTAAAATTTTCATTTTTGACCAAAATCGACAGGTCTGGGGCTTAGGGAATTTCTGATCTGCCACAAAACGGTTGAAGCTCCTGTTCAAAAATGATGCTCCGAAATCAACTTCTGTCACCATTTTGGGATAGTACCTAAAGTTTAAAGCAGAAATTGGGGCACCTTTGAAATTTTCATTTTTGACCAAAATCGACAGGTCCAAGGCTTAGGGAATTTCTCATATGCCACAAAACGGTTGAAGCTCCTGTTCAAAAATGATGCTCCGAAATCAACTTCTGTCACCTTAGTGATACATTTTGGGATAGTACCTAAAGTTTAAAGCAGAAATTGGGGCACCTTTGAAATTTTCATTTTTGACCAAAATCGACAGGTCCGGGGCTTAGGGAATTTCTCATCTGCCACAAAACGGTTGAAGCTCCTGTTCAAAAATGATGCTCCGAAATCAACTTCTGTCACCTTAGTGATACATTTTGGGATAGTACCTAAAGTTTAAAGCAGAAATTGGGTCACTTTTGCCATTTTCATTTTTGACCAAAATCGACAGGTCCGGGGCTTAGGGAATTTCTCATATGCCACAAAACGGATGAAGCTCCTGTTCAAAAATGATGCTCCGAAATCAACTTCTGTCACCTTAGTGATACATTTTGGGATAGTACCTGAAGTTTGAAGCAGAAATTGGGGCATTTTTAAAATTTTCATTTTTGACCAAAATCGACAGGTCTGGGGCTTAGGGAATTTCTGATCTGCCACAAAACGGTTGAAGCTCCTGTTCAAAAATGATGCTCCGAAATCAACTTCTGTCACCATTTTGGGATAGTACCTAAAGTTTAAAGCAGAAATTGGGGCACCTTTGAAATTTTCATTTTTGACCAAAATCGACAGGTCCAAGGCTTAGGGAATTTCTCATATGCCACAAAACGGTTGAAGCTCCTGTTCAAAAATGATGCTCCGAAATCAACTTCTGTCACCTTAGTGATACATTTTGGGATAGTACCTAAAGTTTAAAGCAGAAATTGGGGCACCTTTGAAATTTTCATTTTTGACCAAAATCGACAGGTCCGGGGCTTAGGGAATTTCTCATCTGCCACAAAACGGTTGAAGCTCCTGTTCAAAAATGATGCTCCGAAATCAACTTCTGTCACCTTAGTGATACATTTTGGGATAGTACCTAAAGTTTAAAGCAGAAATTTGGTCACTTTTGCCATTTTCATTTTTGACCAAAATCGACAGGTCTGGGGCTTAGGGAATTTCTCATATGCCACAAAACGGATGAAGCTCCTGTTCAAAAATGATGCTCCGAAATCAACTTCTGTCACCTTAGTGATACATTTTGGGATAGTACCTGAAGTTTGAAGCAGAAATTGGGGCATTTTTAAAATTTTCATTTTTGACCAAAATCGACAGGTCTGGGGCTTAGGGAATTTCTGATCTGCCACAAAACGGTTGAAGCTCCTGTTCAAAAATGATGCTCCGAAATCAACTTCTGTCACCATTTTGGGATAGTACCTAAAGTTTAAAGCAGAAATTGGGGCACCTTTGAAATTTTCATTTTTGACCTAAATCGACAGGTCCAAGGCTTAGGGAATTTCTCATATGCCACAAAACGGTTGAAGCTCCTGTTCAAAAATGATGCTCCGAAATCAACTTCTGTCACCTTAGTGATACATTTTGGGATAGTACCTAAAGTTTAAAGCAGAAATTGGGGCACCTTTGAAATTTTCATTTTTGACCAAAATCGACAGGTCCGGGGCTTAGGGAATTTCTCATCTGCCACAAAACGGTTGAAGCTCCTGTTCAAAAATGATGCTCCGAAATCAACTTCTGTCACCTTAGTGATACATTTTGGGATAGTACCTAAAGTTTAAAGCAGAAATTGGGGCACTTTTGAAATTTTCATTTTTGACCAAAATCGACAGGTCCGGGGCTTAGGGAATTTCTCATATGCCACAAAACGGTTAAAGCTCCTGTTCAAAAATGATGCTCCGAAATCAACTTCTGTCACCTTAGTGATACATTTTGGGATAGTACCTAAAGTTTAAAGCAGAAATTGGGGCACCTTTGAAATTTTCATTTTTGACCAAAATCAACAGGTCCAGGGCTTAGGGAATTTCTCATATGCCACAAAACGGTTGAAGCTACTGTTCAAAAATGATGCTCCAAAATCAACTCCTGTAACCTTAGTGATACATTTTGGGATAGTAACTAAAGTATAAAGCAGAAATTGGGGCACCTTTGAAATTTTCATTTTTGACCAAAATCGACAGGTCCGGGGTTTAGGGAATTTCTCATATGCCACAAAACGGATGAAGCTCCTGTTCAAAAATGATGCTCCGAAATCAACTTCTGTCACCTTAGTGATACATTTTGGGATAGTACCTAAAGTTTAAAGCAGAAATTAGGGCACTTTTGAAATTTTCATTTTTGACCAAATTCGACAGGTCCGGTGCTTAGGGAATTTCTCATCTGCCACAAAACGGTTGAAGCTCCTGTTCAAAAATGATGCTCCGAAATCAACTTCTGTCACCTTAGTGATACATTTTGGGATAGTACCTAAAGTTTAAAGCAGAAATTGGGTCACTTTTGCCATTTTCATTTTTGACCAAAATCGACAGGTCCGGGGCTTAGGGAATTTCTCATATGCCACAAAACGGATGAAGCTCCTGTTCAAAAATGATGCTCCGAAATCAACTTCTGTCACCTTAGTGATACATTTTGGGATAGTACCTGAAGTTTAAAGCAGAAATTGGGGCACCTTTGAAATTTTCATTTTTGACCAAAATCGACAGGTCCGGGGCTTAGGGAATTTCTCATCTGCCACAAAACGGTTGAAGCTCCTGTTCAAAAATGATGCTCCGAAATCAACTTCTGTCACCTTAGTGATACATTTTGGGATAGTACCTAAAGTTTAAAGCAGAAATTGGGTCACTTTTGCCATTTTCATTTTTGACCAAAATCGACAGGTCCGGGGCTTAGGGAATTTCTCATATGCCACAAAACGGATGAAGCTCCTGTTCAAAAATGATGCTCCGAAATCAACTTCTGTCACCTTAGTGATACATTTTGGGATAGTACCTGAAGTTTGAAGCAGAAATTGGGGCATTTTTAAAATTTTCATTTTTGACCAAAATCGACAGGTCTGGGGCTTAGGGAATTTCTGATCTGCCACAAAACGGTTGAAGCTCCTGTTCAAAAATGATGCTCCGAAATCAACTTCTGTCACCATTTTGGGATAGTACCTAAAGTTTAAAGCAGAAATTGGGGCACCTTTGAAATTTTCATTTTTGACCAAAATCGACAGGTCCAAGGCTTAGGGAATTTCTCATATGCCACAAAACGGTTGAAGCTCCTGTTCAAAAATGATGCTCCGAAATCAACTTCTGTCACCTTAGTGATACATTTTGGGATAGTACCTAAAGTTTAAAGCAGAAATTGGGGCACCTTTGAAATTTTCATTTTTGACCAAAATCGACAGGTCCGGGGCTTAGGGAATTTCTCATCTGCCACAAAACGGTTGAAGCTCCTGTTCAAAAATGATGCTCCGAAATCAACTTCTGTCACCTTAGTGATACATTTTGGGATAGTACCTAAAGTTTAAAGCAGAAATTGGGGCACTTTTGAAATTTTCATTTTTGACCAAAATCGACAGGTCCGGGGCTTAGGGAATTTCTCATATGCCACAAAACGGTTGAAGCTCCTGTTCAAAAATGATGCTCCGAAATCAACTTCTGTCACCTTAGTGATACATTTTGGTATAGTACCTAAAGTTTAAAGCAGAAATTAGGGCACTTTTGAAATTTTAATTTTTGACCAAATTCGACAGGTCCGGTGCTTAGGGAATTTCTCATCTGCCACAAAACGGTTGAAGCTCCTGTTCAAAAATGATGCTCCGAAATCAACTTCTGTCACCTTAGTGATACATTTTGGGATAGTAACTAAAGTATAAAGCAGAAATTGGGGCACTTTTGACATTTTCATTTTTGACCAAAATCGACAGGTCCGGGGCTTAGGGAATTTCTCATATGCCACAAAACGGTTGAAGCTCCTGTTCAAAAATGATGCTCCGAAATCAACTTCTGTCACCTTAGTGATACATTTTGGGATAGTACCTAAAGTTTAAAGCAGAAATTGGGTCACTTTTGCCATTTTCATTTTTGACCAAAATCGACAGGTCCGGGGCTTAGGGAATTTCTCATATGCCACAAAACGGATGAAGCTCCTGTTCAAAAATGATGCTCCGAAATCAACTTCTGTCACCTTAGTGATACATTTTGGGATAGTACCTGAAGTTTGAAGCAGAAATTGGGGCATTTTTAAAATTTTCATTTTTGACCAAAATCGACAGGTCTGGGGCTTAGGGAATTTCTGATCTGCCACAAAACGGTTGAAGCTCCTGTTCAAAAATGATGCTCCGAAATCAACTTCTGTCACCATTTTGGGATAGTACCTAAAGTTTAAAGCAGAAATTGGGGCACTTTTGAAATTTTCATTTTTGACCAAAATCGACAGGTCCGGGGCCTAGGGAATTTCTCATATGCCACAAAACGGATGAAGCTCCTGTTCAAAAATGATGCTCCGAAATCAACTTCTGTCACCTTAGTGATACATTTTGGGATAGTACCTAAAGTTTAAAGCAGAAATTGGGGCACCTTTGAAATTTTCATTTTTGACCAAAATCAACAGGTCCGGGGTTTAGGGAATTTCTCATATGCCACAAAACGGATGAAGCTCCTGTTCAAAAATGATGCTCCGAAATCAACTTCTGTCACCTTAGTGATACATTTTGGGATAGTACCTAAAGTTTAAAGCAGAAATTAGGGCACTTTTGAAATTTTCATTTTTGACCAAATTCGACAGGTCCGGTGCTTAGGGAATTTCTCATCTGCCACAAAACGGTTGAAGCTCCTGTTCAAAAATGATGCTCCGAAATCAACTTCTGTCACCTTAGTGATACATTTTGGGATAGTAACTAAAGTATAAAGCAGAAATTGGGGCACTTTTGACATTTTCATTTTTGACCAAAATCGACAGGTCCGGGGCTTAGGGAATTTCTCATATGCCACAAAACGGTTGAAGCTCCTGTTCAAAAATGATGCTCCGAAATCAACTTCTGTCACCTTAGTGATACATTTTGGGATAGTACCTAAAGTTTAAAGCAGAAATTGGGTCACTTTTGCCATTTTCATTTTTGACCAAAATCGACAGGTCCGGGGCTTAGGGAATTTCTCATATGCCACAAAACGGATGAAGCTCCTGTTCAAAAATGATGCTCCGAAATCAACTTCTGTCACCTTAGTGATACATTTTGGGATAGTACCTGAAGTTTAAAGCAGAAATTGGGGCACCTTTGAAATTTTCATTTTTGACCAAAATCGACAGGTCCGGGGCTTAGGGAATTTCTCATCTGCCACAAAACGGTTGAAGCTCCTGTTCAAAAATGATGCTCCGAAATCAACTTCTGTCACCTTAGTGATACATTTTGGGATAGTACCTAAAGTTTAAAGCAGAAATTGGGTCACTTTTGCCATTTTCATTTTTGACCAAAATCGACAGGTCCGGGGCTTAGGGAATTTCTCATATGCCACAAAACGGATGAAGCTCCTGTTCAAAAATGATGCTCCGAAATCAACTTCTGTCACCTTAGTGATACATTTTGGGATAGTACCTGAAGTTTGAAGCAGAAATTGGGGCATTTTTAAAATTTTCATTTTTGACCAAAATCGACAGGTCTGGGGCTTAGGGAATTTCTGATCTGCCACAAAACGGTTGAAGCTCCTGTTCAAAAATGATGCTCCGAAATCAACTTCTGTCACCATTTTGGGATAGTACCTAAAGTTTAAAGCAGAAATTGGGGCACCTTTGAAATTTTCATTTTTGACCAAAATCGACAGGTCCAAGGCTTAGGGAATTTCTCATATGCCACAAAACGGTTGAAGCTCCTGTTCAAAAATGATGCTCCGAAATCAACTTCTGTCACCTTAGTGATACATTTTGGGATAGTACCTAAAGTTTAAAGCAGAAATTGGGTCACTTTTGCCATTTTCATTTTTGACCAAAATCGACAGGTCCGGGGCTTAGGGAATTTCTCATATGCCACAAAACGGATGAAGCTCCTGTTCAAAAATGATGCTCCGAAATCAACTTCTGTCACCTTAGTGATACATTTTGGGATAGTACCTGAAGTTTAAAGCAGAAATTGGGGCACCTTTGAAATTTTCATTTTTGACCAAAATCGACAGGTCCGGGGCTTAGGGAATTTCTCATCTGCCACAAAACGGTTGAAGCTCCTGTTCAAAAATGATGCTCCGAAATCAACTTCTGTCACCTTAGTGATACATTTTGGGATAGTACCTAAAGTTTAAAGCAGAAATTGGGTCACTTTTGCCATTTTCATTTTTGACCAAAATCGACAGGTCCGGGGCTTAGGGAATTTCTCATATGCCACAAAACGGATGAAGCTCCTGTTCAAAAATGATGCTCCGAAATCAACTTCTGTCACCTTAGTGATACATTTTGGGATAGTACCTGAAGTTTGAAGCAGAAATTGGGGCATTTTTAAAATTTTCATTTTTGACCAAAATCGACAGGTCTGGGGCTTAGGGAATTTCTGATCTGCCACAAAACGGTTGAAGCTCCTGTTCAAAAATGATGCTCCGAAATCAACTTCTGTCACCATTTTGGGATAGTACCTAAAGTTTAAAGCAGAAATTGGGGCACCTTTGAAATTTTCATTTTTGACCAAAATCGACAGGTCCAAGGCTTAGGGAATTTCTCATATGCCACAAAACGGTTGAAGCTCCTGTTCAAAAATGATGCTCCGAAATCAACTTCTGTCACCTTAGTGATACATTTTGGGATAGTACCTAAAGTTTAAAGCAGAAATTGGGGCACCTTTGAAATTTTCATTTTTGACCAAAATCGACAGGTCCGGGGCTTAGGGAATTTCTCATCTGCCACAAAACGGTTGAAGCTCCTGTTCAAAAATGATGCTCCGAAATCAACTTCTGTCACCTTAGTGATACATTTTGGGATAGTACCTAAAGTTTAAAGCAGAAATTGGGGCACTTTTGAAATTTTCATTTTAGACCAAAATCGACAGGTCCGGGGCTTAGGGAATTTCTCATATGCCACAAAACGGTTGAAGCTCCTGTTCAAAAATGATGCTCCGAAATCAACTTCTGTCACCTTAGTGATACATTTTGGTATAGTACCTAAAGTTTAAAGCAGAAATTAGGGCACTTTTGAAATTTTCATTTTTGACCAAATTCGACAGGTCCGGTGCTTAGGGAATTTCTCATCTGCCACAAAACGGTTGAAGCTCCTGTTCAAAAATGATGCTCCGAAATCAACTTCTGTCACCTTAGTGATACATTTTGGGATAGTAACTAAAGTATAAAGCAGAAATTGGGGCACTTTTGACATTTTCATTTTTGACCAAAATCGACAGGTCCGGGGCTTAGGGAATTTCTCATATGCCACAAAACGGTTGAAGCTCCTGTTCAAAAATGATGCTCCGAAATCAACTTCTGTCACCTTAGTGATACATTTTGGGATAGTACCTAAAGTTTAAAGCAGAAATTGGGTCACTTTTGCCATTTTCATTTTTGACCAAAATCGACAGGTCCGGGGCTTAGGGAATTTCTCATATGCCACAAAACGGATGAAGCTCCTGTTCAAAAATGATGCTCCGAAATCAACTTCTGTCACCTTAGTGATACATTTTGGGATAGTACCTGAAGTTTGAAGCAGAAATTGGGGCATTTTTAAAATTTTCATTTTTGACCAAAATCGACAGGTCTGGGGCTTAGGGAATTTCTGATCTGCCACAAAACGGTTGAAGCTCCTGTTCAAAAATGATGCTCCGAAATCAACTTCTGTCACCATTTTGGGATAGTACCTAAAGTTTAAAGCAGAAATTGGGGCACTTTTGAAATTTTCATTTTTGACCAAAATCGACAGGTCCGGGGCTTAGGGAATTTCTCATATGCCACAAAACGGATGAAGCTCCTGTTCAAAAATGATGCTCCGAAATCAACTTCTGTCACCTTAGTGATACATTTTGGGATAGTACCTAAAGTTTAAAGCAGAAATTGGGGCACCTTTGAAATTTTCATTTTTGACCAAAATCAACAGGTCCGGGGTTTAGGGAATTTCTCATATGCCACAAAACGGATGAAGCTCCTGTTCAAAAATGATGCTCCGAAATCAACTTCTGTCACCTTAGTGATACATTTTGGGATAGTACCTAAAGTTTAAAGCAGAAATTAGGGCACTTTTGAAATTTTCATTTTTGACCAAATTCGACAGGTCCGGTGCTTAGGGAATTTCTCATCTGCCACAAAACGGTTGAAGCTCCTGTTCAAAAATGATGCTCCGAAATCAACTTCTGTCACCTTAGTGATACATTTTGGGATAGTAACTAAAGTATAAAGCAGAAATTGGGGCACTTTTGACATTTTCATTTTTGACCAAAATCGACAGGTCCGGGGCTTAGGGAATTTCTCATATGCCACAAAACGGTTGAAGCTCCTGTTCAAAAATGATGCTCCGAAATCAACTTCTGTCACCTTAGTGATACATTTTGGGATAGTACCTAAAGTTTAAAGCAGAAATTGGGTCACTTTTGCCATTTTCATTTTTGACCAAAATCGACAGGTCCGGGGCTTAGGGAATTTCTCATATGCCACAAAACGGATGAAGCTCCTGTTCAAAAATGATGCTCCGAAATCAACTTCTGTCACCTTAGTGATACATTTTGGGATAGTACCTGAAGTTTAAAGCAGAAATTGGGGCACCTTTGAAATTTTCATTTTTGACCAAAATCGACAGGTCCGGGGCTTAGGGAATTTCTCATCTGCCACAAAACGGTTGAAGCTCCTGTTCAAAAATGATGCTCCGAAATCAACTTCTGTCACCTTAGTGATACATTTTGGGATAGTACCTAAAGTTTAAAGCAGAAATTGGGTCACTTTTGCCATTTTCATTTTTGACCAAAATCGACAGGTCCGGGGCTTAGGGAATTTCTCATATGCCACAAAACGGATGAAGCTCCTGTTCAAAAATGATGCTCCGAAATCAACTTCTGTCACCTTAGTGATACATTTTGGGATAGTACCTGAAGTTTGAAGCAGAAATTGGGGCATTTTTAAAATTTTCATTTTTGACCAAAATCGACAGGTCTGGGGCTTAGGGAATTTCTGATCTGCCACAAAACGGTTGAAGCTCCTGTTCAAAAATGATGCTCCGAAATCAACTTCTGTCACCATTTTGGGATAGTACCTAAAGTTTAAAGCAGAAATTGGGGCACCTTTGAAATTTTCATTTTTGACCAAAATCGACAGGTCCAAGGCTTAGGGAATTTCTCATATGCCACAAAACGGTTGAAGCTCCTGTTCAAAAATGATGCTCCGAAATCAACTTCTGTCACCTTAGTGATACATTTTGGGATAGTACCTAAAGTTTAAAGCAGAAATTGGGGCACCTTTGAAATTTTCATTTTTGACCAAAATCGACAGGTCCGGGGCTTAGGGAATTTCTCATCTGCCACAAAACGGTTGAAGCTCCTGTTCAAAAATGATGCTCCGAAATCAACTTCTGTCACCTTAGTGATACATTTTGGGATAGTACCTAAAGTTTAAAGCAGAAATTGGGGCACTTTTGAAATTTTCATTTTTGACCAAAATCGACAGGTCCGGGGCTTAGGGAATTTCTCATATGCCACAAAACGGTTGAAGCTCCTGTTCAAAAATGATGCTCCGAAATCAACTTCTGTCACCTTAGTGATACATTTTGGTATAGTACCTAAAGTTTAAAGCAGAAATTAGGGCACTTTTGAAATTTTCATTTTTGACCAAATTCGACAGGTCCGGTGCTTAGGGAATTTCTCATCTGCCACAAAACGGTTGAAGCTCCTGTTCAAAAATGATGCTCCGAAATCAACTTCTGTCACCTTAGTGATACATTTTGGGATAGTAACTAAAGTATAAAGCAGAAATTGGGGCACTTTTGACATTTTCATTTTTGACCAAAATCGACAGGTCCGGGGCTTAGGGAATTTCTCATATGCCACAAAACGGTTGAAGCTCCTGTTCAAAAATGATGCTCCGAAATCAACTTCTGTCACCTTAGTGATACATTTTGGGATAGTACCTAAAGTTTAAAGCAGAAATTGGGTCACTTTTGCCATTTTCATTTTTGACCAAAATCGACAGGTCCGGGGCTTAGGGAATTTCTCATATGCCACAAAACGGATGAAGCTCCTGTTCAAAAATGATGCTCCGAAATCAACTTCTGTCACCTTAGTGATACATTTTGGGATAGTACCTGAAGTTTGAAGCAGAAATTGGGGCATTTTTAAAATTTTCATTTTTGACCAAAATCGACAGGTCTGGGGCTTAGGGAATTTCTGATCTGCCACAAAACGGTTGAAGCTCCTGTTCAAAAATGATGCTCCGAAATCAACTTCTGTCACCATTTTGGGATAGTACCTAAAGTTTAAAGCAGAAATTGGGGCACTTTTGAAATTTTCATTTTTGACCAAAATCGACAGGTCCGGGGCTTAGGGAATTTCTCATATGCCACAAAACGGATGAAGCTCCTGTTCAAAAATGATGCTCCGAAATCAACTTCTGTCACCTTAGTGATACATTTTGGGATAGTACCTAAAGTTTAAAGCAGAAATTGGGGCACCTTTGAAATTTTCATTTTTGACCAAAATCAGCAGGTCCGGGGTTTAGGGAATTTCTCATATGCCACAAAACGGATGAAGCTCCTGTTCAAAAATGATGCTCCGAAATCAACTTCTGTCACCTTAGTGATACATTTTGGGATAGTACCTAAAGTTTAAAGCAGAAATTAGGGCACTTTTGAAATTTTCATTTTTGACCAAATTCGACAGGTCCGGTGCTTAGGGAATTTCTCATCTGCCACAAAACGGTTGAAGCTCCTGTTCAAAAATGATGCTCCGAAATCAACTTCTGTCACCTTAGTGATACATTTTGGGATAGTAACTAAAGTATAAAGCAGAAATTGGGGCACTTTTGACATTTTCATTTTTGACCAAAATCGACAGGTCCGGGGCTTAGGGAATTTCTCATATGCCACAAAACGGTTGAAGCTCCTGTTCAAAAATGATGCTCCGAAATCAACTTCTGTCACCTTAGTGATACATTTTGGGATAGTACCTAAAGTTTAAAGCAGAAATTGGGTCACTTTTGCCATTTTCATTTTTGACCAAAATCGACAGGTCCGGGGCTTAGGGAATTTCTCATATGCCACAAAACGGATGAAGCTCCTGTTCAAAAATGATGCTCCGAAATCAACTTCTGTCACCTTAGTGATACATTTTGGGATAGTACCTGAAGTTTAAAGCAGAAATTGGGGCACCTTTGAAATTTTCATTTTTGACCAAAATCGACAGGTCCGGGGCTTAGGGAATTTCTCATCTGCCACAAAACGGTTGAAGCTCCTGTTCAAAAATGATGCTCCGAAATCAACTTCTGTCACCTTAGTGATACATTTTGGGATAGTACCTAAAGTTTAAAGCAGAAATTGGGTCACTTTTGCCATTTTCATTTTTGACCAAAATCGACAGGTCCGGGGCTTAGGGAATTTCTCATATGCCACAAAACGGATGAAGCTCCTGTTCAAAAATGATGCTCCGAAATCAACTTCTGTCACCTTAGTGATACATTTTGGGATAGTACCTGAAGTTTGAAGCAGAAATTGGGGCATTTTTAAAATTTTCATTTTTGACCAAAATCGACAGGTCTGGGGCTTAGGGAATTTCTGATCTGCCACAAAACGGTTGAAGCTCCTGTTCAAAAATGATGCTCCGAAATCAACTTCTGTCACCATTTTGGGATAGTACCTAAAGTTTAAAGCAGAAATTGGGGCACCTTTGAAATTTTCATTTTTGACCAAAATCGACAGGTCCAAGGCTTAGGGAATTTCTCATATGCCACAAAACGGTTGAAGCTCCTGTTCAAAAATGATGCTCCGAAATCAACTTCTGTCACCTTAGTGATACATTTTGGGATAGTACCTAAAGTTTAAAGCAGAAATTGGGGCACCTTTGAAATTTTCATTTTTGACCAAAATCGACAGGTCCGGGGCTTAGGGAATTTCTCATCTGCCACAAAACGGTTGAAGCTCCTGTTCAAAAATGATGCTCCGAAATCAACTTCTGTCACCTTAGTGATACATTTTGGGATAGTACCTAAAGTTTAAAGCAGAAATTGGGGCACTTTTGAAATTTTCATTTTTGACCAAAATCGACAGGTCCGGGGCTTAGGGAATTTCTCATATGCCACAAAACGGTTGAAGCTCCTGTTCAAAAATGATGCTCCGAAATCAACTTCTGTCACCTTAGTGATACATTTTGGTATAGTACCTAAAGTTTAAAGCAGAAATTAGGGCACTTTTGAAATTTTCATTTTTGACCAAATTCGACAGGTCCGGTGCTTAGGGAATTTCTCATCTGCCACAAAACGGTTGAAGCTCCTGTTCAAAAATGATGCTCCGAAATCAACTTCTGTCACCTTAGTGATACATTTTGGGATAGTAACTAAAGTATAAAGCAGAAATTGGGGCACTTTTGACATTTTCATTTTTGACCAAAATCGACAGGTCCGGGGCTTAGGGAATTTCTCATATGCCACAAAACGGTTGAAGCTCCTGTTCAAAAATGATGCTCCGAAATCAACTTCTGTCACCTTAGTGATACATTTTGGGATAGTACCTAAAGTTTAAAGCAGAAATTGGGTCACTTTTGCCATTTTCATTTTTGACCAAAATCGACAGGTCCGGGGCTTAGGGAATTTCTCATATGCCACAAAACGGATGAAGCTCCTGTTCAAAAATGATGCTCCGAAATCAACTTCTGTCACCTTAGTGATACATTTTGGGATAGTACCTGAAGTTTGAAGCAGAAATTGGGGCATTTTTAAAATTTTCATTTTTGACCAAAATCGACAGGTCTGGGGCTTAGGGAATTTCTGATCTGCCACAAAACGGTTGAAGCTCCTGTTCAAAAATGATGCTCCGAAATCAACTTCTGTCACCATTTTGGGATAGTACCTAAAGTTTAAAGCAGAAATTGGGGCACTTTTGAAATTTTCATTTTTGACCAAAATCGACAGGTCCGGGGCTTAGGGAATTTCTCATATGCCACAAAACGGATGAAGCTCCTGTTCAAAAATGATGCTCCGAAATCAACTTCTGTCACCTTAGTGATACATTTTGGGATAGTACCTAAAGTTTAAAGCAGAAATTGGGGCACCTTTGAAATTTTCATTTTTGACCAAAATCAGCAGGTCCGGGGTTTAGGGAATTTCTCATATGCCACAAAACGGATGAAGCTCCTGTTCAAAAATGATGCTCCGAAATCAACTTCTGTCACCTTAGTGATACATTTTGGGATAGTACCTAAAGTTTAAAGCAGAAATTAGGGCACTTTTGAAATTTTCATTTTTGACCAAATTCGACAGGTCCGGTGCTTAGGGAATTTCTCATCTGCCACAAAACGGTTGAAGCTCCTGTTCAAAAATGATGCTCCGAAATCAACTTCTGTCACCTTAGTGATACATTTTGGGATAGTAACTAAAGTATAAAGCAGAAATTGGGGCACTTTTGACATTTTCATTTTTGACCAAAATCGACAGGTCCGGGGCTTAGGGAATTTCTCATATGCCACAAAACGGTTGAAGCTCCTGTTCAAAAATGATGCTCCGAAATCAACTTCTGTCACCTTAGTGATACATTTTGGGATAGTACCTAAAGTTTAAAGCAGAAATTGGGTCACTTTTGCCATTTTCATTTTTGACCAAAATCGACAGGTCCGGGGCTTAGGGAATTTCTCATATGCCACAAAACGGATGAAGCTCCTGTTCAAAAATGATGCTCCGAAATCAACTTCTGTCACCTTAGTGATACATTTTGGGATAGTACCTGAAGTTTAAAGCAGAAATTGGGGCACCTTTGAAATTTTCATTTTTGACCAAAATCGACAGGTCCGGGGCTTAGGGAATTTCTCATCTGCCACAAAACGGTTGAAGCTCCTGTTCAAAAATGATGCTCCGAAATCAACTTCTGTCACCTTAGTGATACATTTTGGGATAGTACCTAAAGTTTAAAGCAGAAATTGGGTCACTTTTGCCATTTTTATTTCTTGACCAAAATCGACAGGTCCGGGGCTTAGGGAATTTCTCATATGCCACAAAACGGATGAAGCTCCTGTTCAAAAATGATGCTCCGAAATCAACTTCTGTCACCATTTTGGGATAGTACCTAAAGTTTAAAGCAGAAATTGGGGCACCTTTGAAATTTTCATTTTTGACCAAAATCGACAGGTCCAAGGCTTAGGGAATTTCTCATATGCCACAAAACGGTTGAAGCTCCTGTTCAAAAATGATGCTCCGAAATCAACTTCTGTCACCTTAGTGATACATTTTGGGATAGTACCTAAAGTTTAAAGCAGAAATTGGGGCACCTTTGAAATTTTCATTTTTGACCAAAATCGACAGGTCCGGGGCTTAGGGAATTTCTCATCTGCCACAAAACGGTTGAAGCTCCTGTTCAAAAATGATGCTCCGAAATCAACTTCTGTCACCTTAGTGATACATTTTGGGATAGTACCTAAAGTTTAAAGCAGAAATTGGGGCACTTTTGAAATTTTCATTTTTGACCAAAATCGACAGGTCCGGGGCTTAGGGAATTTCTCATATGCCACAAAACGGTTGAAGCTCCTGTTCAAAAATGATGCTCCGAAATCAACTTCTGTCACCTTAGTGATACATTTTGGTATAGTACCTAAAGTTTAAAGCAGAAATTAGGGCACTTTTGAAATTTTCATTTTTGACCAAATTCGACAGGTCCGGTGCTTAGGGAATTTCTCATCTGCCACAAAACGGTTGAAGCTCCTGTTCAAAAATGATGCTCCGAAATCAACTTCTGTCACCTTAGTGATACATTTTGGGATAGTAACTAAAGTATAAAGCAGAAATTGGGGCACTTTTGACATTTTCATTTTTGACCAAAATCGACAGGTCCGGGGCTTAGGGAATTTCTCATATGCCACAAAACGGTTGAAGCTCCTGTTCAAAAATGATGCTCCGAAATCAACTTCTGTCACCTTAGTGATACATTTTGGGATAGTACCTAAAGTTTAAAGCAGAAATTGGGTCACTTTTGCCATTTTCATTTTTGACCAAAATCGACAGGTCCGGGGCTTAGGGAATTTCTCATATGCCACAAAACGGATGAAGCTCCTGTTCAAAAATGATGCTCCGAAATCAACTTCTGTCACCTTAGTGATACATTTTGGGATAGTACCTGAAGTTTGAAGCAGAAATTGGGGCATTTTTAAAATTTTCATTTTTGACCAAAATCGACAGGTCTGGGGCTTAGGGAATTTCTGATCTGCCACAAAACGGTTGAAGCTCCTGTTCAAAAATGATGCTCCGAAATCAACTTCTGTCACCATTTTGGGATAGTACCTAAAGTTTAAAGCAGAAATTGGGGCACTTTTGAAATTTTCATTTTTGACCAAAATCGACAGGTCCGGGGCTTAGGGAATTTCTCATATGCCACAAAACGGATGAAGCTCCTGTTCAAAAATGATGCTCCGAAATCAACTTCTGTCACCTTAGTGATACATTTTGGGATAGTACCTAAAGTTTAAAGCAGAAATTGGGGCACCTTTGAAATTTTCATTTTTGACCAAAATCAACAGGTCCGGGGTTTAGGGAATTTCTCATATGCCACAAAACGGATGAAGCTCCTGTTCAAAAATGATGCTCCGAAATCAACTTCTGTCACCTTAGTGATACATTTTGGGATAGTACCTAAAGTTTAAAGCAGAAATTGGGTCACTTTTGCCATTTTCATTTTTGACCAAAATCGACAGGTCCGGGGCTTAGGGAATTTCTCATATGCCACAAAACGGATGAAGCTCCTGTTCAAAAATGATGCTCCGAAATCAACTTCTGTCACCTTAGTGATACATTTTGGGATAGTACCTAAAGTTTAAAGCAGAAATTAGGGCACTTTTGAAATTTTCATTTTTGACCAAATTCGACAGGTCCGGTGCTTAGGGAATTTCTCATCTGCCACAAAACGGTTGAAGCTCCTGTTCAAAAATGATGCTCCGAAATCAACTCCTGTAACCTTAGTGATACATTTTGGGATAGTAACTAAAGTATAAAGCAGAAATTGGGGCACCTTTGAAATTTTCATTTTTGACCAAAATCGACAGGTCCGGGGTTTAGGGAATTTCTCATATGCCACAAAACGGATGAAGCTCCTGTTCAAAAATGATGCTCCGAAATCAACTTCTGTCACCTTAGTGATACATTTTGGGATAGTACCTAAAGTTTAAAGCAGAAATTAGGGCACTTTTGAAATTTTCATTTTTGACCAAATTCGACAGGTCCGGTGCTTAGGGAATTTCTCATCTGCCACAAAACGGTTGAAGCTCCTGTTCAAAAATGATGCTCCGAAATCAACTTCTGTCACCTTAGTGATACATTTTGGGATAGTAACTAAAGTATAAAGCAGAAATTGGGGCACTTTTGACATTTTCATTTTTGACCAAAATCGACAGGTCCGGGGCTTAGGGAATTTCTCATATGCCACAAAACGGTTGAAGCTCCTGTTCAAAAATGATGCTCCGAAATCAACTTCTGTCACCTTAGTGATACATTTTGGGATAGTACCTAAAGTTTAAAGCAGAAATTGGGTCACTTTTGCCATTTTCATTTTTGACCAAAATCGACAGGTCCGGGGCTTAGGGAATTTCTCATATGCCACAAAACGGATGAAGCTCCTGTTCAAAAATGATGCTCCGAAATCAACTTCTGTCACCTTAGTGATACATTTTGGGATAGTACCTGAAGTTTAAAGCAGAAATTGGGGCACCTTTGAAATTTTCATTTTTGACCAAAATCGACAGGTCCGGGGCTTAGGGAATTTCTCATCTGCCACAAAACGGTTGAAGCTCCTGTTCAAAAATGATGCTCCGAAATCAACTTCTGTCACCTTAGTGATACATTTTGGGATAGTACCTAAAGTTTAAAGCAGAAATTGGGTCACTTTTGCCATTTTCATTTTTGACCAAAATCGACAGGTCCGGGGCTTAGGGAATTTCTCATATGCCACAAAACGGATGAAGCTCCTGTTCAAAAATGATGCTCCGAAATCAACTTCTGTCACCTTAGTGATACATTTTGGGATAGTACCTGAAGTTTGAAGCAGAAATTGGGGCATTTTTAAAATTTTCATTTTTGACCAAAATCGACAGGTCCGGGGCTTAGGGAATTTCTCATCTGCCACAAAACGGTTGAAGCTCCTGTTCAAAAATGATGCTCCGAAATCAACTTCTGTCACCTTAGTGATACATTTTGGGATAGTACCTAAAGTTTAAAGCAGAAATTGGGTCACTTTTGCCATTTTCATTTTTGACCAAAATCGACAGGTCCGGGGCTTAGGGAATTTCTCATATGCCACAAAACGGATGAAGCTCCTGTTCAAAAATGATGCTCCGAAATCAACTTCTGTCACCTTAGTGATACATTTTGGGATAGTACCTGAAGTTTGAAGCAGAAATTGGGGCATTTTTAAAATTTTCATTTTTGACCAAAATCGACAGGTCTGGGGCTTAGGGAATTTCTGATCTGCCACAAAACGGTTGAAGCTCCTGTTCAAAAATGATGCTCCGAAATCAACTTCTGTCACCATTTTGGGATAGTACCTAAAGTTTAAAGCAGAAATTGGGGCACCTTTGAAATTTTCATTTTTGACCAAAATCGACAGGTCCAAGGCTTAGGGAATTTCTCATATGCCACAAAACGGTTGAAGCTCCTGTTCAAAAATGATGCTCCGAAATCAACTTCTGTCACCTTAGTGATACATTTTGGGATAGTACCTAAAGTTTAAAGCAGAAATTGGGGCACCTTTGAAATTTTCATTTTTGACCAAAATCGACAGGTCCGGGGCTTAGGGAATTTCTCATCTGCCACAAAACGGTTGAAGCTCCTGTTCAAAAATGATGCTCCGAAATCAACTTCTGTCACCTTAGTGATACATTTTGGGATAGTACCTAAAGTTTAAAGCAGAAATTGGGGCACTTTTGAAATTTTCATTTTTGACCAAAATCGACAGGTCCGGGGCTTAGGGAATTTCTCATATGCCACAAAACGGTTGAAGCTCCTGTTCAAAAATGATGCTCCGAAATCAACTTCTGTCACCTTAGTGATACATTTTGGTATAGTACCTAAAGTTTAAAGCAGAAATTAGGGCACTTTTGAAATTTTCATTTTTGACCAAATTCGACAGGTCCGGTGCTTAGGGAATTTCTCATCTGCCACAAAACGGTTGAAGCTCCTGTTCAAAAATGATGCTCCGAAATCAACTTCTGTCACCTTAGTGATACATTTTGGGATAGTAACTAAAGTATAAAGCAGAAATTGGGGCACTTTTGACATTTTCATTTTTGACCAAAATCGACAGGTCCGGGGCTTAGGGAATTTCTCATATGCCACAAAACGGTTGAAGCTCCTGTTCAAAAATGATGCTCCGAAATCAACTTCTGTCACCTTAGTGATACATTTTGGGATAGTACCTAAAGTTTAAAGCAGAAATTGGGTCACTTTTGCCATTTTCATTTTTGACCAAAATCGACAGGTCCGGGGCTTAGGGAATTTCTCATATGCCACAAAACGGATGAAGCTCCTGTTCAAAAATGATGCTCCGAAATCAACTTCTGTCACCTTAGTGATACATTTTGGGATAGTACCTGAAGTTTGAAGCAGAAATTGGGGCATTTTTAAAATTTTCATTTTTGACCAAAATCGACAGGTCTGGGGCTTAGGGAATTTCTGATCTGCCACAAAACGGTTGAAGCTCCTGTTCAAAAATGATGCTCCGAAATCAACTTCTGTCACCATTTTGGGATAGTACCTAAAGTTTAAAGCAGAAATTGGGGCACTTTTGAAATTTTCATTTTTGACCAAAATCGACAGGTCCGGGGCTTAGGGAATTTCTCATATGCCACAAAACGGATGAAGCTCCTGTTCAAAAATGATGCTCCGAAATCAACTTCTGTCACCTTAGTGATACATTTTGGGATAGTACCTAAAGTTTAAAGCAGAAATTGGGGCACCTTTGAAATTTTCATTTTTGACCAAAATCAGCAGGTCCGGGGTTTAGGGAATTTCTCATATGCCACAAAACGGATGAAGCTCCTGTTCAAAAATGATGCTCCGAAATCAACTTCTGTCACCTTAGTGATACATTTTGGGATAGTACCTAAAGTTTAAAGCAGAAATTAGGGCACTTTTGAAATTTTCATTTTTGACCAAATTCGACAGGTCCGGTGCTTAGGGAATTTCTCATCTGCCACAAAACGGTTGAAGCTCCTGTTCAAAAATGATGCTCCGAAATCAACTTCTGTCACCTTAGTGATACATTTTGGGATAGTAACTAAAGTATAAAGCAGAAATTGGGGCACTTTTGACATTTTCATTTTTGACCAAAATCGACAGGTCCGGGGCTTAGGGAATTTCTCATATGCCACAAAACGGTTGAAGCTCCTGTTCAAAAATGATGCTCCGAAATCAACTTCTGTCACCTTAGTGATACATTTTGGGATAGTACCTAAAGTTTAAAGCAGAAATTGGGTCACTTTTGCCATTTTCATTTTTGACCAAAATCGACAGGTCCGGGGCTTAGGGAATTTCTCATATGCCACAAAACGGATGAAGCTCCTGTTCAAAAATGATGCTCCGAAATCAACTTCTGTCACCTTAGTGATACATTTTGGGATAGTACCTGAAGTTTAAAGCAGAAATTGGGGCACCTTTGAAATTTTCATTTTTGACCAAAATCGACAGGTCCGGGGCTTAGGGAATTTCTCATCTGCCACAAAACGGTTGAAGCTCCTGTTCAAAAATGATGCTCCGAAATCAACTTCTGTCACCTTAGTGATACATTTTGGGATAGTACCTAAAGTTTAAAGCAGAAATTGGGTCACTTTTGCCATTTTCATTTTTGACCAAAATCGACAGGTCCGGGGCTTAGGGAATTTCTCATATGCCACAAAACGGATGAAGCTCCTGTTCAAAAATGATGCTCCGAAATCAACTTCTGTCACCTTAGTGATACATTTTGGGATAGTACCTGAAGTTTGAAGCAGAAATTGGGGCATTTTTAAAATTTTCATTTTTGACCAAAATCGACAGGTCTGGGGCTTAGGGAATTTCTGATCTGCCACAAAACGGTTGAAGCTCCTGTTCAAAAATGATGCTCCGAAATCAACTTCTGTCACCATTTTGGGATAGTACCTAAAGTTTAAAGCAGAAATTGGGGCACCTTTGAAATTTTCATTTTTGACCAAAATCGACAGGTCCAAGGCTTAGGGAATTTCTCATATGCCACAAAACGGTTGAAGCTCCTGTTCAAAAATGATGCTCCGAAATCAACTTCTGTCACCTTAGTGATACATTTTGGGATAGTACCTAAAGTTTAAAGCAGAAATTGGGGCACCTTTGAAATTTTCATTTTTGACCAAAATCGACAGGTCCGGGGCTTAGGGAATTTCTCATCTGCCACAAAACGGTTGAAGCTCCTGTTCAAAAATGATGCTCCGAAATCAACTTCTGTCACCTTAGTGATACATTTTGGGATAGTACCTAAAGTTTAAAGCAGAAATTGGGGCACTTTTGAAATTTTCATTTTTGACCAAAATCGACAGGTCCGGGGCTTAGGGAATTTCTCATATGCCACAAAACGGTTGAAGCTCCTGTTCAAAAATGATGCTCCGAAATCAACTTCTGTCACCTTAGTGATACATTTTGGTATAGTACCTAAAGTTTAAAGCAGAAATTAGGGCACTTTTGAAATTTTCATTTTTGACCAAATTCGACAGGTCCGGTGCTTAGGGAATTTCTCATCTGCCACAAAACGGTTGAAGCTCCTGTTCAAAAATGATGCTCCGAAATCAACTTCTGTCACCTTAGTGATACATTTTGGGATAGTAACTAAAGTATAAAGCAGAAATTGGGGCACTTTTGACATTTTCATTTTTGACCAAAATCGACAGGTCCGGGGCTTAGGGAATTTCTCATATGCCACAAAACGGTTGAAGCTCCTGTTCAAAAATGATGCTCCGAAATCAACTTCTGTCACCTTAGTGATACATTTTGGGATAGTACCTAAAGTTTAAAGCAGAAATTGGGTCACTTTTGCCATTTTCATTTTTGACCAAAATCGACAGGTCCGGGGCTTAGGGAATTTCTCATATGCCACAAAACGGATGAAGCTCCTGTTCAAAAATGATGCTCCGAAATCAACTTCTGTCACCTTAGTGATACATTTTGGGATAGTACCTGAAGTTTGAAGCAGAAATTGGGGCATTTTTAAAATTTTCATTTTTGACCAAAATCGACAGGTCTGGGGCTTAGGGAATTTCTGATCTGCCACAAAACGGTTGAAGCTCCTGTTCAAAAATGATGCTCCGAAATCAACTTCTGTCACCATTTTGGGATAGTACCTAAAGTTTAAAGCAGAAATTGGGGCACTTTTGAAATTTTCATTTTTGACCAAAATCGACAGGTCCGGGGCTTAGGGAATTTCTCATATGCCACAAAACGGATGAAGCTCCTGTTCAAAAATGATGCTCCGAAATCAACTTCTGTCACCTTAGTGATACATTTTGGGATAGTACCTAAAGTTTAAAGCAGAAATTGGGGCACCTTTGAAATTTTCATTTTTGACCAAAATCAGCAGGTCCGGGGTTTAGGGAATTTCTCATATGCCACAAAACGGATGAAGCTCCTGTTCAAAAATGATGCTCCGAAATCAACTTCTGTCACCTTAGTGATACATTTTGGGATAGTACCTAAAGTTTAAAGCAGAAATTAGGGCACTTTTGAAATTTTCATTTTTGACCAAATTCGACAGGTCCGGTGCTTAGGGAATTTCTCATCTGCCACAAAACGGTTGAAGCTCCTGTTCAAAAATGATGCTCCGAAATCAACTTCTGTCACCTTAGTGATACATTTTGGGATAGTAACTAAAGTATAAAGCAGAAATTGGGGCACTTTTGACATTTTCATTTTTGACCAAAATCGACAGGTCCGGGGCTTAGGGAATTTCTCATATGCCACAAAACGGTTGAAGCTCCTGTTCAAAAATGATGCTCCGAAATCAACTTCTGTCACCTTAGTGATACATTTTGGGATAGTACCTAAAGTTTAAAGCAGAAATTGGGTCACTTTTGCCATTTTCATTTTTGACCAAAATCGACAGGTCCGGGGCTTAGGGAATTTCTCATATGCCACAAAACGGATGAAGCTCCTGTTCAAAAATGATGCTCCGAAATCAACTTCTGTCACCTTAGTGATACATTTTGGGATAGTACCTGAAGTTTAAAGCAGAAATTGGGGCACCTTTGAAATTTTCATTTTTGACCAAAATCGACAGGTCCGGGGCTTAGGGAATTTCTCATCTGCCACAAAACGGTTGAAGCTCCTGTTCAAAAATGATGCTCCGAAATCAACTTCTGTCACCTTAGTGATACATTTTGGGATAGTACCTAAAGTTTAAAGCAGAAATTGGGTCACTTTTGCCATTTTTATTTCTTGACCAAAATCGACAGGTCCGGGGCTTAGGGAATTTCTCATATGCCACAAAACGGATGAAGCTCCTGTTCAAAAATGATGCTCCGAAATCAACTTCTGTCACCATTTTGGGATAGTACCTAAAGTTTAAAGCAGAAATTGGGGCACCTTTGAAATTTTCATTTTTGACCAAAATCGACAGGTCCAAGGCTTAGGGAATTTCTCATATGCCACAAAACGGTTGAAGCTCCTGTTCAAAAATGATGCTCCGAAATCAACTTCTGTCACCTTAGTGATACATTTTGGGATAGTACCTAAAGTTTAAAGCAGAAATTGGGGCACCTTTGAAATTTTCATTTTTGACCAAAATCGACAGGTCCGGGGCTTAGGGAATTTCTCATCTGCCACAAAACGGTTGAAGCTCCTGTTCAAAAATGATGCTCCGAAATCAACTTCTGTCACCTTAGTGATACATTTTGGGATAGTACCTAAAGTTTAAAGCAGAAATTGGGGCACTTTTGAAATTTTCATTTTTGACCAAAATCGACAGGTCCGGGGCTTAGGGAATTTCTCATATGCCACAAAACGGTTGAAGCTCCTGTTCAAAAATGATGCTCCGAAATCAACTTCTGTCACCTTAGTGATACATTTTGGTATAGTACCTAAAGTTTAAAGCAGAAATTAGGGCACTTTTGAAATTTTCATTTTTGACCAAATTCGACAGGTCCGGTGCTTAGGGAATTTCTCATCTGCCACAAAACGGTTGAAGCTCCTGTTCAAAAATGATGCTCCGAAATCAACTTCTGTCACCTTAGTGATACATTTTGGGATAGTAACTAAAGTATAAAGCAGAAATTGGGGCACTTTTGACATTTTCATTTTTGACCAAAATCGACAGGTCCGGGGCTTAGGGAATTTCTCATATGCCACAAAACGGTTGAAGCTCCTGTTCAAAAATGATGCTCCGAAATCAACTTCTGTCACCTTAGTGATACATTTTGGGATAGTACCTAAAGTTTAAAGCAGAAATTGGGTCACTTTTGCCATTTTCATTTTTGACCAAAATCGACAGGTCCGGGGCTTAGGGAATTTCTCATATGCCACAAAACGGATGAAGCTCCTGTTCAAAAATGATGCTCCGAAATCAACTTCTGTCACCTTAGTGATACATTTTGGGATAGTACCTGAAGTTTGAAGCAGAAATTGGGGCATTTTTAAAATTTTCATTTTTGACCAAAATCGACAGGTCTGGGGCTTAGGGAATTTCTGATCTGCCACAAAACGGTTGAAGCTCCTGTTCAAAAATGATGCTCCGAAATCAACTTCTGTCACCATTTTGGGATAGTACCTAAAGTTTAAAGCAGAAATTGGGGCACTTTTGAAATTTTCATTTTTGACCAAAATCGACAGGTCCGGGGCTTAGGGAATTTCTCATATGCCACAAAACGGATGAAGCTCCTGTTCAAAAATGATGCTCCGAAATCAACTTCTGTCACCTTAGTGATACATTTTGGGATAGTACCTAAAGTTTAAAGCAGAAATTGGGGCACCTTTGAAATTTTCATTTTTGACCAAAATCAACAGGTCCGGGGTTTAGGGAATTTCTCATATGCCACAAAACGGATGAAGCTCCTGTTCAAAAATGATGCTCCGAAATCAACTTCTGTCACCTTAGTGATACATTTTGGGATAGTACCTAAAGTTTAAAGCAGAAATTGGGTCACTTTTGCCATTTTCATTTTTGACCAAAATCGACAGGTCCGGGGCTTAGGGAATTTCTCATATGCCACAAAACGGATGAAGCTCCTGTTCAAAAATGATGCTCCGAAATCAACTTCTGTCACCTTAGTGATACATTTTGGGATAGTACCTAAAGTTTAAAGCAGAAATTAGGGCACTTTTGAAATTTTCATTTTTGACCAAATTCGACAGGTCCGGTGCTTAGGGAATTTCTCATCTGCCACAAAACGGTTGAAGCTCCTGTTCAAAAATGATGCTCCGAAATCAACTCCTGTAACCTTAGTGATACATTTTGGGATAGTAACTAAAGTATAAAGCAGAAATTGGGGCACCTTTGAAATTTTCATTTTTGACCAAAATCGACAGGTCCGGGGTTTAGGGAATTTCTCATATGCCACAAAACGGATGAAGCTCCTGTTCAAAAATGATGCTCCGAAATCAACTTCTGTCACCTTAGTGATACATTTTGGGATAGTACCTAAAGTTTAAAGCAGAAATTAGGGCACTTTTGAAATTTTCATTTTTGACCAAATTCGACAGGTCCGGTGCTTAGGGAATTTCTCATCTGCCACAAAACGGTTGAAGCTCCTGTTCAAAAATGATGCTCCGAAATCAACTTCTGTCACCTTAGTGATACATTTTGGGATAGTAACTAAAGTATAAAGCAGAAATTGGGGCACTTTTGACATTTTCATTTTTGACCAAAATCGACAGGTCCGGGGCTTAGGGAATTTCTCATATGCCACAAAACGGTTGAAGCTCCTGTTCAAAAATGATGCTCCGAAATCAACTTCTGTCACCTTAGTGATACATTTTGGGATAGTACCTAAAGTTTAAAGCAGAAATTGGGTCACTTTTGCCATTTTCATTTTTGACCAAAATCGACAGGTCCGGGGCTTAGGGAATTTCTCATATGCCACAAAACGGATGAAGCTCCTGTTCAAAAATGATGCTCCGAAATCAACTTCTGTCACCTTAGTGATACATTTTGGGATAGTACCTGAAGTTTAAAGCAGAAATTGGGGCACCTTTGAAATTTTCATTTTTGACCAAAATCGACAGGTCCGGGGCTTAGGGAATTTCTCATCTGCCACAAAACGGTTGAAGCTCCTGTTCAAAAATGATGCTCCGAAATCAACTTCTGTCACCTTAGTGATACATTTTGGGATAGTACCTAAAGTTTAAAGCAGAAATTGGGTCACTTTTGCCATTTTCATTTTTGACCAAAATCGACAGGTCCGGGGCTTAGGGAATTTCTCATATGCCACAAAACGGATGAAGCTCCTGTTCAAAAATGATGCTCCGAAATCAACTTCTGTCACCTTAGTGATACATTTTGGGATAGTACCTGAAGTTTGAAGCAGAAATTGGGGCATTTTTAAAATTTTCATTTTTGACCAAAATCGACAGGTCTGGGGCTTAGGGAATTTCTGATCTGCCACAAAACGGTTGAAGCTCCTGTTCAAAAATGATGCTCCGAAATCAACTTCTGTCACCATTTTGGGATAGTACCTAAAGTTTAAAGCAGAAATTGGGGCACCTTTGACATTTTCATTTTTGACCAAAATCGACAGGTCCAAGGCTTAGGGAATTTCTCATATGCCACAAAACGGTTGAAGCTCCTGTTCAAAAATGATGCTCCGAAATCAACTTCTGTCACCTTAGTGATACATTTTGGGATAGTACCTAAAGTTTAAAGCAGAAATTGGGGCACCTTTGAAATTTTCATTTTTGACCAAAATCGACAGGTCCGGGGCTTAGGGAATTTCTCATCTGCCACAAAACGGTTGAAGCTCCTGTTCAAAAATGATGCTCCGAAATCAACTTCTGTCACCTTAGTGATACATTTTGGGATAGTACCTAAAGTTTAAAGCAGAAATTGGGGCACTTTTGAAATTTTCATTTTTGACCAAAATCGACAGGTCCGGGGCTTAGGGAATTTCTCATATGCCACAAAACGGTTGAAGCTCCTGTTCAAAAATGATGCTCCGAAATCAACTTCTGTCACCTTAGTGATACATTTTGGTATAGTACCTAAAGTTTAAAGCAGAAATTAGGGCACTTTTGAAATTTTCATTTTTGACCAAATTCGACAGGTCCGGTGCTTAGGGAATTTCTCATCTGCCACAAAACGGTTGAAGCTCCTGTTCAAAAATGATGCTCCGAAATCAACTTCTGTCACCTTAGTGATACATTTTGGGATAGTAACTAAAGTATAAAGCAGAAATTGGGGCACTTTTGACATTTTCATTTTTGACCAAAATCGACAGGTCCGGGGCTTAGGGAATTTCTCATATGCCACAAAACGGTTGAAGCTCCTGTTCAAAAATGATGCTCCGAAATCAACTTCTGTCACCTTAGTGATACATTTTGGGATAGTACCTAAAGTTTAAAGCAGAAATTGGGGCACCTTTGAAATTTTCATTTTTGACCAAAATCGACAGGTCCGGGGCTTAGGGAATTTCTCATCTGCCACAAAACGGTTGAAGCTCCTGTTCAAAAATGATGCTCCGAAATCAACTTCTGTCACCTTAGTGATACATTTTGGGATAGTACCTAAAGTTTAAAGCAGAAATTGGGGCACTTTTGAAATTTTCATTTTTGACCAAATTCGACAGGTCCGGTGCTTAGGGAATTTCTCATCTGCCACAAAACGGTTGAAGCTCCTGTTCAAAAATGATGCTCCGAAATCAACTTCTGTCACCTTAGTGATACATTTTGGGGTAGTAACTAAAGTATAAAGCAGAAATTGGGGCACTTTTGACATTTTCATTTTTGACCAAAATCGACAGGTCCGGGGCTTAGGGAATTTCTCATATGCCACAAAACGGATGAAGCTCCTGTTCAAAAATGATGCTCCGAAATCAACTTCTGTCACCTTAGTGATACATTTTGGGATAGTACCTGAAGTTTAAAGCAGAAATTGGGGCACCTTTGAAATTTTCATTTTTGACCAAAATCGACAGGTCCGGGGCTTAGGGAATTTCTCATCTGCCACAAAACGGTTGAAGCTCCTGTTCAAAAATGATGCTCCGAAATCAACTTCTGTCACCTTAGTGATACATTTTGGGATAGTACCTAAAGTTTAAAGCAGAAATTGGGTCACTTTTGCCATTTTCATTTTTGACCAAAATCGACAGGTCCGGGGCTTAGGGAATTTCTGATCTGCCACAAAACGGTTGAAGCTCCTGTTCAAAAATGATGCTCCGAAATCAACTTCTGTCACCTTAGTGATACATTTTGGGATAGTACCTGAAGTTTGAAGCAGAAATTGGGGCATTTTTAAAATTTTCATTTTTGACCAAAATCGACAGGTCTGGGGCTTAGGGAATTTCTGATCTGCCACAAAACGGTTGAAGCTCCTGTTCAAAAATGATGCTCCGAAATCAACTTCTGTCACCATTTTGGGATAGTACCTAAAGTTTAAAGCAGAAATTGGGGCACCTTTGAAATTTTCATTTTTGACCAAAATCGACAGGTCCAAGGCTTAGGGAATTTCTCATATGCCACAAAACGGTTGAAGCTCCTGTTCAAAAATGATGCTCCGAAATCAACTTCTGTCACCTTAGTGATACATTTTGGGATAGTACCTAAAGTTTAAAGCAGAAATTGGGGCACCTTTGAAATTTTCATTTTTGACCAAAATCGACAGGTCCAGGGCTTAGGGAATTTCTCATCTGCCACAAAACGGTTGAAGCTCCTGTTCAAAAATGATGCTCCGAAATCAACTTCTGTCACCTTAGTGATACATTTTGGGATAGTACCTAAAGTTTAAAGCAGAAATTGGGGCACTTTTGAAATTTTCATTTTTGACCAAAATCGACAGGTCCGGGGCTTAGGGAATTTCTCATATGCCACAAAACGGTTGAAGCTCCTGTTCAAAAATGATGCTCCGAAATCAACTTCTGTCACCTTAGTGATACATTTTGGGATAGTACCTAAAGTTTAAAGCAGAAATTGGGGCACCTTTGAAATTTTCATTTTTGACCAAAATCAACAGGTCCAGGGCTTAGGGAATTTCTCATATGCCACAAAACGGTTGAAGCTACTGTTCAAAAATGATGCTCCAAAATCAACTCCTGTAACCTTAGTGATACATTTTGGGATAGTAACTAAAGTATAAAGCAGAAATTGGGGCACCTTTGAAATTTTCATTTTTGACCAAAATCGACAGGTCCGGGGCTTAGGGAATTTCTCATATGCCACAAAACGGTTGAAGCTCCTGTTCAAAAATGATGCTCCGAAATCAACTTCTGTCACCTTAGTGATACATTTTGGGATAGTACCTAAAGTTTAAAGCAGAAATTGGGGCACCTTTGAAATTTTCATTTTTGACCAAAATCGACAGGTCCGGGGCTTAGGGAATTTCTCATCTGCCACAAAACGGTTGAAGCTCCTGTTCAAAAATGATGCTCCGAAATCAACTTCTGTCACCTTAGTGATACATTTTGGGATAGTACCTAAAGTTTAAAGCAGAAATTGGGGCACTTTTGAAATTTTCATTTTTGACCAAATTCGACAGGTCCGGTGCTTAGGGAATTTCTCATCTGCCACAAAACGGTTGAAGCTCCTGTTCAAAAATGATGCTCCGAAATCAACTTCTGTCACCTTAGTGATACATTTTGGGGTAGTAACTAAAGTATAAAGCAGAAATTGGGGCACTTTTGACATTTTCATTTTTGACCAAAATCGACAGGTCCGGGGCTTAGGGAATTTCTCATATGCCACAAAACGGATGAAGCTCCTGTTCAAAAATGATGCTCCGAAATCAACTTCTGTCACCTTAGTGATACATTTTGGGATAGTACCTGAAGTTTAAAGCAGAAATTGGGGCACCTTTGAAATTTTCATTTTTGACCAAAATCGACAGGTCCGGGGCTTAGGGAATTTCTCATCTGCCACAAAACGGTTGAAGCTCCTGTTCAAAAATGATGCTCCGAAATCAACTTCTGTCACCTTAGTGATACATTTTGGGATAGTACCTAAAGTTTAAAGCAGAAATTGGGTCACTTTTGCCATTTTCATTTTTGACCAAAATCGACAGGTCCGGGGCTTAGGGAATTTCTGATCTGCCACAAAACGGTTGAAGCTCCTGTTCAAAAATGATGATCCGAAATCAACTTCTGTCACCTTAGTGATACATTTTGGGATAGTACCTAAAGTTTAAAGCAGAAATTGGGTCACTTTTGCCATTTTCATTTTTGACCAAAATCGACAGGTCCGGGGCTTAGGGAATTTCTGATCTGCCACAAAACGGTTGAAGCTCCTGTTCAAAAATGATGCTCCGAAATCAACTTCTGTCACCATTTTGGGATAGTACCTAAAGTTTAAAGCAGAAATTGGGGCACCTTTGAAATTTTCATTTTTGACCAAAATCGACAGGTCCAAGGCTTAGGGAATTTCTCATCTGCCACAAAACGGTTGAAGCTCCTGTTCAAAAATGATGCTCCGAAATCAACTTCTGTCACCTTAGTGATACATTTTGGGATAGTACCTAAAGTTTAAAGCAGAAATTGGGGCACTTTTGAAATTTTCATTTTTGACCAAAATCGACAGGTCCGGGGCTTAGGGAATTTCTCATATGCCACAAAACGGTTGAAGCTCCTGTTCAAAAATGATGCTCCGAAATCAACTTCTGTCACCTTAGTGATACATTTTGGGATAGTACCTAAAGTTTAAAGCAGAAATTGGGGCACCTTTGAAATTTTCATTTTTGACCAAAATCAACAGGTCCAGGGCTTAGGGAATTTCTCATATGCCACAAAACGGTTGAAGCTACTGTTCAAAAATGATGCTCCAAAATCAACTCCTGTAACCTTAGTGATACATTTTGGGATAGTAACTAAAGTATAAAGCAGAAATTGGGGCACCTTTGAAATTTTCATTTTTGACCAAAATCGACAGGTCCGGGGTTTAGGGAATTTCTCATATGCCACAAAACGGATGAAGCTCCTGTTCAAAAATGATGCTCCGAAATCAACTTCTGTCACCTTAGTGATACATTTTGGGATAGTACCTAAAGTTTAAAGCAGAAATTAGGGCACTTTTGAAATTTTCATTTTTGACCAAATTCGACAGGTCCGGTGCTTAGGGAATTTCTCATCTGCCACAAAACGGTTGAAGCTCCTGTTCAAAAATGATGCTCCGAAATCAACTTCTGTCACCTTAGTGATACATTTTGGGATAGTAACTAAAGTATAAAGCAGAAATTGGGGCACTTTTGACATTTTCATTTTTGACCAAAATCGACAGGTCCGGGGCTTAGGGAATTTCTCATATGCCACAAAACGGTTGAAGCTCCTGTTCAAAAATGATGCTCCGAAATCAACTTCTGTCACCTTAGTGATACATTTTGGGATAGTACCTAAAGTTTAAAGCAGAAATTGGGTCACTTTTGCCATTTTCATTTTTGACCAAAATCGACAGGTCCGGGGCTTAGGGAATTTCTCATATGCCACAAAACGGATGAAGCTCCTGTTCAAAAATGATGCTCCGAAATCAACTTCTGTCACCTTAGTGATACATTTTGGGATAGTACCTGAAGTTTAAAGCAGAAATTGGGGCACCTTTGAAATTTTCATTTTTGACCAAAATCGACAGGTCCGGCGGCCGGGGCTTAGGGAATTTCTCATCTGCCACAAAACGGTTGAAGCTCCTGTTCAAAAATGATGCTCCGAAATCAACTTCTGTCACCTTAGTGATACATTTTGGGATAGTACCTAAAGTTTAAAGCAGAAATTGGGTCACTTTTGCCATTTTCATTTTTGACCAAAATCGACAGGTCCGGGGCTTAGGGAATTTCTCATATGCCACAAAACGGATGAAGCTCCTGTTCAAAAATGATGCTCCGAAATCAACTTCTGTCACCTTAGTGATACATTTTGGGATAGTACCTGAAGTTTGAAGCAGATATTGGGGCATTTTTAAAATTTTCATTTTTGACCAAAATCGACAGGTCTGGGGCTTAGGGAATTTCTGATCTGCCACAAAACGGTTGAAGCTCCTGTTCAAAAATGATGCTCCGAAATCAACTTCTGTCACCATTTTGGGATAGTACCTAAAGTTTAAAGCAGAAATTGGGGCACCTTTGAAATTTTCATTTTTGACCAAAATCGACAGGTCCAAGGCTTAGGGAATTTCTCATATGCCACAAAACGGTTGAAGCTCCTGTTCAAAAATGATGCTCCGAAATCAACTTCTGTCACCTTAGTGATACATTTTGGGATAGTACCTAAAGTTTAAAGCAGAAATTGGGGCACCTTTGAAATTTTCATTTTTGACCAAAATCGACAGGTCCGGGGCTTAGGGAATTTCTCATCTGCCACAAAACGGTTGAAGCTCCTGTTCAAAAATGATGCTCCGAAATCAACTTCTGTCACCTTAGTGATACATTTTGGGATAGTACCTAAAGTTTAAAGCAGAAATTGGGGCACTTTTGAAATTTTCATTTTTGACCAAAATCGACAGGTCCGGGGCTTAGGGAATTTCTCATGTGCCACAAAACGGTTGAAGCTCCTGTTCAAAAATGATGCTCCGAAATCAACTTCTGTCACCTTAGTGATACATTTTGGGATAGTACCTAAAGTTTAAAGCAGAAATTGGGGCACCTTTGAAATTTTCATTTTTGACCAAAATCAACAGGTCCAGGGCTTAGGGAATTTCTCATATGCCACAAAACGGTTGAAGCTACTGTTCAAAAATGATGCTCCAAAATCAACTCCTGTAACCTTAGTGATACATTTTGGTATAGTACCTAAAGTTTAAAGCAGAAATTAGGGCACTTTTGAAATTTTCATTTTTGACCAAATTCGACAGGTCCGGTGCTTAGGGAATTTCTCATCTGCCACAAAACGGTTGAAGCTCCTGTTCAACAATGATGCTCCGAAATCAACTTCTGTCACCTTAGTGATACATTTTGGGATAGTAACTAAAGTATAAAGCAGAAATTGGGGCACTTTTGACATTTTCATTTTTGACCAAAATCGACAGGTCCGGGGCTTAGGGAATTTCTCATATGCCACAAAACGGATGAAGCTCCTGTTCAAAAATGATGCTCCGAAATCAACTTCTGTCACCTTAGTGATACATTTTGGGATAGTACCTGAAGTTTGAAGCAGAAATTGGGGCATTTTTAAAATTTTCATTTTTGACCAAAATCGACAGGTCTGGGGCTTAGGGAATTTCTGATCTGCCACAAAACGGTTGAAGCTCCTGTTCAAAAATGATGCTCCGAAATCAACTTCTGTCACCATTTTGGGATAGTACCTAAAGTTTAAAGCAGAAATTGGGGCACTTTTGAAATTTTCATTTTTGACCAAAATCGACAGGTCCGGGGCTTAGGGAATTTCTCATATGCCACAAAACGGATGAAGCTCCTGTTCAAAAATGATGCTCCGAAATCAACTTCTGTCACCTTAGTGATACATTTTGGGATAGTACCTAAAGTTTAAAGCAGAAATTGGGGCACCTTTGAAATTTTCATTTTTGACCAAAATCAACAGGTCCGGGGTTTAGGGAATTTCTCATATGCCACAAAACGGATGAAGCTCCTGTTCAAAAATGATGCTCCGAAATCAACTTCTGTAACCTTAGTGATACATTTTGGGATAGTACCTGAAGTTTAAAGCAGAAATTGGGGCACTTTTGAAATTTTCATTTTTGACCAAAATCGACAGGTCTGGGGCTTAGGGAATTTCTCATCTGCCACAAAACGGTTGAAGCTCCTGTTCAAAAATGATGCTACGAAATCAACTTCTGTCACCTTAGTGATACATTTTGGGACAGTACCTAAAGTTTAAAACAGAAATTAGGGCACTTTTGAAATTTTAATTTTTGACCAAAATCGACAGGTCCGGGGCTTAGGGAATTTCTCATATGCCACAAAACGGTTGAAGCTCCTGTTCAAAAATGATGCTCCGAAATCAACTTCTGTCACCTTAGTGATACATTTTGGGATAGTACCTAAAGTTTAAAGCAGAAATTGGGGCACCTTTGAAATTTTCATTTTTGACCAAAATCGACAGGTCCAAGGCTTAGGGAATTTCTCATCTGCCACAAAACGGTTGAAGCTCCTGTTCAAAAATGATGCTCCGAAATCAACTTCTGTCACCTTAGTGATACATTTTGGGATAGTACCTAAAGTTTAAAGCAGAAATTGGGGCACTTTTGAAATTTTAATTTTTGACCAAATTCGACAGGTCCGGTGCTTATGGAATTTCTCATCTGCCACAAAACGGTTGAAGCTCCTGTTCAAAAATGATGCTCCGAAATCAACTTCTGTCACCTTAGTGATACATTTTGGGATAGTACCTGAAGTTTAAAGCAGAAATTGGGGCACCTTTGAAATTTTCATTTTTGACCAAAATCGACAGGTCCGGCGGCCGGGGCTTAGGGAATTTCTCATCTGCCACAAAACGGTTGAAGCTCCTGTTCAAAAATGATGCTCCGAAATCAACTTCTGTCACCTTAGTGATACATTTTGGGATAGTACCTAAAGTTTAAAGCAGAAATTGGGTCACTTTTGCCATTTTCATTTTTGACCAAAATCGACAGGTCCGGGGCTTAGGGAATTTCTCATATGCCACAAAACGGATGAAGCTCCTGTTCAAAAATGATGCTCCGAAATCAACTTCTGTCACCTTAGTGATACATTTTGGGATAGTACCTGAAGTTTGAAGCAGAAATTGGGGCATTTTTAAAATTTTCATTTTTGACCAAAATCGACAGGTCTGGGGCTTAGGGAATTTCTGATCTGCCACAAAACGGTTGAAGCTCCTGTTCAAAAATGATGCTCCGAAATCAACTTCTGTCACCATTTTGGGATAGTACCTAAAGTTTAAAGCAGAAATTGGGGCACCTTTGAAATTTTCATTTTTGACCAAAATCGACAGGTCCAAGGCTTAGGGAATTTCTCATATGCCACAAAACGGTTGAAGCTCCTGTTCAAAAATGATGCTCCGAAATCAACTTCTGTCACCTTAGTGATACATTTTGGGATAGTACCTAAAGTTTAAAGCAGAAATTGGGGCACCTTTGAAATTTTCATTTTTGACCAAAATCGACAGGTCCGGGGCTTAGGGAATTTCTCATCTGCCACAAAACGGTTGAAGCTCCTGTTCAAAAATGATGCTCCGAAATCAACTTCTGTCACCTTAGTGATACATTTTGGGATAGTACCTAAAGTTTAAAGCAGAAATTGGGGCACTTTTGAAATTTTCATTTTTGACCAAAATCGACAGGTCCGGGGCTTAGGGAATTTCTCATGTGCCACAAAACGGTTGAAGCTCCTGTTCAAAAATGATGCTCCGAAATCAACTTCTGTCACCTTAGTGATACATTTTGGGATAGTACCTAAAGTTTAAAGCAGAAATTGGGGCACCTTTGAAATTTTCATTTTTGACCAAAATCAACAGGTCCAGGGCTTAGGGAATTTCTCATATGCCACAAAACGGTTGAAGCTACTGTTCAAAAATGATGCTCCAAAATCAACTCCTGTAACCTTAGTGATACATTTTGGTATAGTACCTAAAGTTTAAAGCAGAAATTAGGGCACTTTTGAAATTTTCATTTTTGACCAAATTCGACAGGTCCGGTGCTTAGGGAATTTCTCATCTGCCACAAAACGGTTGAAGCTCCTGTTCAACAATGATGCTCCGAAATCAACTTCTGTCACCTTAGTGATACATTTTGGGATAGTAACTAAAGTATAAAGCAGAAATTGGGGCACTTTTGACATTTTCATTTTTGACCAAAATCGACAGGTCCGGGGCTTAGGGAATTTCTCATATGCCACAAAACGGATGAAGCTCCTGTTCAAAAATGATGCTCCGAAATCAACTTCTGTCACCTTAGTGATACATTTTGGGATAGTACCTGAAGTTTGAAGCAGAAATTGGGGCATTTTTAAAATTTTCATTTTTGACCAAAATCGACAGGTCTGGGGCTTAGGGAATTTCTGATCTGCCACAAAACGGTTGAAGCTCCTGTTCAAAAATGATGCTCCGAAATCAACTTCTGTCACCATTTTGGGATAGTACCTAAAGTTTAAAGCAGAAATTGGGGCACTTTTGAAATTTTCATTTTTGACCAAAATCGACAGGTCCGGGGCTTAGGGAATTTCTCATATGCCACAAAACGGTTGAAGCTCCTGTTCAAAAATGATGCTCCGAAATCAACTTCTGTCACCTTAGTGATACATTTTGGGATAGTACCTGAAGTTTAAAGCAGAAATTGGGGCACCTTTGAAATTTTCATTTTTGACCAAAATCGACAGGTCCGGCGGCCGGGGCTTAGGGAATTTCTCATCTGCCACAAAACGGTTGAAGCTCCTGTTCAAAAATGATGCTCCGAAATCAACTTCTGTCACCTTAGTGATACATTTTGGGATAGTACCTAAAGTTTAAAGCAGAAATTGGGTCACTTTTGCCATTTTCATTTTTGACCAAAATCGACAGGTCCGGGGCTTAGGGAATTTCTCATATGCCACAAAACGGATGAAGCTCCTGTTCAAAAATGATGCTCCGAAATCAACTTCTGTCACCTTAGTGATACATTTTGGGATAGTACCTGAAGTTTGAAGCAGAAATTGGGGCATTTTTAAAATTTTCATTTTTGACCAAAATCGACAGGTCTGGGCTTAGGGAATTTCTGATCTGCCACAAAACGGTTGAAGCTCCTGTTCAAAAATGATGCTCCGAAATCAACTTCTGTCACCATTTTGGGATAGTACCTAAAGTTTAAAGCAGAAATTGGGGCACCTTTGAAATTTTCATTTTTGACCAAAATCGACAGGTCCAAGGCTTAGGGAATTTCTCATATGCCACAAAACGGTTGAAGCTCCTGTTCAAAAATGATGCTCCGAAATCAACTTCTGTCACCTTAGTGATACATTTTGGGATAGTACCTAAAGTTTAAAGCAGAAATTGGGGCACCTTTGAAATTTTCATTTTTGACCAAAATCGACAGGTCCGGGGCTTAGGGAATTTCTCATCTGCCACAAAACGGTTGAAGCTCCTGTTCAAAAATGATGCTCCGAAATCAACTTCTGTCACCTTAGTGATACATTTTGTGATAGTACCTAAAGTTTAAAGCAGAAATTGGGGCACTTTTGAAATTTTCATTTTTGACCAAAATCGACAGGTCCGGGGCTTAGGGAATTTCTCATGTGCCACAAAACGGTTGAAGCTCCTGTTCAAAAATGATGCTCCGAAATCAACTTCTGTCACCTTAGTGATACATTTTGGGATAGTACCTAAAGTTTAAAGCAGAAATTGGGGCACCTTTGAAATTTTCATTTTTGACCAAAATCAACAGGTCCAGGGCTTAGGGAATTTCTCATATGCCACAAAACGGTTGAAGCTACTGTTCAAAAATGATGCTCCAAAATCAACTCCTGTAACCTTAGTGATACATTTTGGTATAGTACCTAAAGTTTAAAGCAGAAATTAGGGCACTTTTGAAATTTTCATTTTTGACCAAATTCGACAGGTCCGGTGCTTAGGGAATTTCTCATCTGCCACAAAACGGTTGAAGCTCCTGTTCAACAATGATGCTCCGAAATCAACTTCTGTCACCTTAGTGATACATTTTGGGATAGTAACTAAAGTATAAAGCAGAAATTGGGGCACTTTTGACATTTTCATTTTTGACCAAAATCGACAGGTCCGGGGCTTAGGGAATTTCTCATATGCCACAAAACGGATGAAGCTCCTGTTCAAAAATGATGCTCCGAAATCAACTTCTGTCACCTTAGTGATACATTTTGGGATAGTACCTGAAGTTTGAAGCAGAAATTGGGGCATTTTTAAAATTTTCATTTTTGACCAAAATCGACAGGTCTGGGGCTTAGGGAATTTCTGATCTGCCACAAAACGGTTGAAGCTCCTGTTCAAAAATGATGCTCCGAAATCAACTTCTGTCACCATTTTGGGATAGTACCTAAAGTTTAAAGCAGAAATTGGGGCACCTTTGAAATTTTCATTTTTGACCAAAATCGACAGGTCCAAGGCTTAGGGAATTTCTCATATGCCACAAAACGGTTGAAGCTCCTGTTCAAAAATGATGCTCCGAAATCAACTTCTGTCACCTTAGTGATACATTTTGGGATAGTACCTAAAGTTTAAAGCAGAAATTGGGGCACCTTTGAAATTTTCATTTTTGACCAAAATCGACAGGTCCGGGGCTTAGGGAATTTCTCATCTGCCACAAAACGGTTGAAGCTCCTGTTCAAAAATGATGCTCCGAAATCAACTTCTGTCACCTTAGTGATACATTTTGGGATAGTACCTAAAGTTTAAAGCAGAAATTGGGGCACTTTTGAAATTTTCATTTTTGACCAAAATCGACAGGTCCGGGGCTTAGGGAATTTCTCATGTGCCACAAAACGGTTGAAGCTCCTGTTCAAAAATGATGCTCCGAAATCAACTTCTGTCACCTTAGTGATACATTTTGGGATAGTACCTAAAGTTTAAAGCAGAAATTGGGGCACCTTTGAAATTTTCATTTTTGACCAAAATCAACAGGTCCAGGGCTTAGGGAATTTCTCATATGCCACAAAACGGTTGAAGCTACTGTTCAAAAATGATGCTCCAAAATCAACTCCTGTAACCTTAGTGATACATTTTGGTATAGTACCTAAAGTTTAAAGCAGAAATTAGGGCACTTTTGAAATTTTCATTTTTGACCAAATTCGACAGGTCCGGTGCTTAGGGAATTTCTCATCTGCCACAAAACGGTTGAAGCTCCTGTTCAACAATGATGCTCCGAAATCAACTTCTGTCACCTTAGTGATACATTTTGGGATAGTAACTAAAGTATAAAGCAGAAATTGGGGCACTTTTGACATTTTCATTTTTGACCAAAATCGACAGGTCCGGGGCTTAGGGAATTTCTCATATGCCACAAAACGGATGAAGCTCCTGTTCAAAAATGATGCTCCGAAATCAACTTCTGTCACCTTAGTGATACATTTTGGGATAGTACCTGAAGTTTGAAGCAGAAATTGGGGCATTTTTAAAATTTTCATTTTTGACCAAAATCGACAGGTCTGGGGCTTAGGGAATTTCTGATCTGCCACAAAACGGTTGAAGCTCCTGTTCAAAAATGATGCTCCGAAATCAACTTCTGTCACCATTTTGGGATAGTACCTAAAGTTTAAAGCAGAAATTGGGGCACTTTTGAAATTTTCATTTTTGACCAAAATCGACAGGTCCGGGGCTTAGGGAATTTCTCATATGCCACAAAACGGATGAAGCTCCTGTTCAAAAATGATGCTCCGAAATCAACTTCTGTCACCTTAGTGATACATTTTGGGATAGTACCTAAAGTTTAAAGCAGAAATTGGGGCACCTTTGAAATTTTCATTTTTGACCAAAATCAACAGGTCCGGGGTTTAGGGAATTTCTCATATGCCACAAAACGGATGAAGCTCCTGTTCAAAAATGATGCTCCGAAATCAACTTCTGTAACCTTAGTGATACATTTTGGGATAGTACCTGAAGTTTAAAGCAGAAATTGGGGCACTTTTGAAATTTTCATTTTTGACCAAAATCGACAGGTCTGGGGCTTAGGGAATTTCTCATCTGCCACAAAACGGTTGAAGCTCCTGTTCAAAAATGATGCTACGAAATCAACTTCTGTCACCTTAGTGATACATTTTGGGACAGTACCTAAAGTTTAAAACAGAAATTAGGGCACTTTTGAAATTTTAATTTTTGACCAAAATCGACAGGTCCGGGGCTTAGGGAATTTCTCATATGCCACAAAACGGTTGAAGCTCCTGTTCAAAAATGATGCTCCGAAATCAACTTCTGTCACCTTAGTGATACATTTTGGGATAGTACCTAAAGTTTAAAGCAGAAATTGGGGCACCTTTGAAATTTTCATTTTTGACCAAAATCGACAGGTCCAAGGCTTAGGGAATTTCTCATCTGCCACAAAACGGTTGAAGCTCCTGTTCAAAAATGATGCTCCGAAATCAACTTCTGTCACCTTAGTGATACATTTTGGGATAGTACCTAAAGTTTAAAGCAGAAATTGGGGCACTTTTGAAATTTTAATTTTTGACCAAATTCGACAGGTCCGGTGCTTATGGAATTTCTCATCTGCCACAAAACGGTTGAAGCTCCTGTTCAAAAATGATGCTCCGAAATCAACTTCTGTCACCTTAGTGATACATTTTGGGATAGTACCTGAAGTTTAAAGCAGAAATTGGGGCACCTTTGAAATTTTCATTTTTGACCAAAATCGACAGGTCCGGCGGCCGGGGCTTAGGGAATTTCTCATCTGCCACAAAACGGTTGAAGCTCCTGTTCAAAAATGATGCTCCGAAATCAACTTCTGTCACCTTAGTGATACATTTTGGGATAGTACCTAAAGTTTAAAGCAGAAATTGGGTCACTTTTGCCATTTTCATTTTTGACCAAAATCGACAGGTCCGGGGCTTAGGGAATTTCTCATATGCCACAAAACGGATGAAGCTCCTGTTCAAAAATGATGCTCCGAAATCAACTTCTGTCACCTTAGTGATACATTTTGGGATAGTACCTGAAGTTTGAAGCAGAAATTGGGGCATTTTTAAAATTTTCATTTTTGACCAAAATCGACAGGTCTGGGGCTTAGGGAATTTCTGATCTGCCACAAAACGGTTGAAGCTCCTGTTCAAAAATGATGCTCCGAAATCAACTTCTGTCACCATTTTGGGATAGTACCTAAAGTTTAAAGCAGAAATTGGGGCACCTTTGAAATTTTCATTTTTGACCAAAATCGACAGGTCCAAGGCTTAGGGAATTTCTCATATGCCACAAAACGGTTGAAGCTCCTGTTCAAAAATGATGCTCCGAAATCAACTTCTGTCACCTTAGTGATACATTTTGGGATAGTACCTAAAGTTTAAAGCAGAAATTGGGGCACCTTTGAAATTTTCATTTTTGACCAAAATCGACAGGTCCGGGGCTTAGGGAATTTCTCATCTGCCACAAAACGGTTGAAGCTCCTGTTCAAAAATGATGCTCCGAAATCAACTTCTGTCACCTTAGTGATACATTTTGGGATAGTACCTAAAGTTTAAAGCAGAAATTGGGGCACTTTGAAATTTTCATTTTTGACCAAAATCGACAGGTCCGGGGGCTTAGGGAATTTCTCATGTGCCACAAAACGGTTGAAGCTCCTGTTCAAAAATGATGCTCCGAAATCAACTTCTGTCACCTTAGTGATACATTTTGGGATAGTACCTAAAGTTTAAAGCAGAAATTGGGGCACCTTTGAAATTTTCATTTTTGACCAAAATCAACAGGTCCAGGGCTTAGGGAATTTCTCATATGCCACAAAACGGTTGAAGCTACTGTTCAAAAATGATGCTCCAAAATCAACTCCTGTAACCTTAGTGATACATTTTGGTATAGTACCTAAAGTTTAAAGCAGAAATTAGGGCACTTTTGAAATTTTCATTTTTGACCAAATTCGACAGGTCCGGTGCTTAGGGAATTTCTCATCTGCCACAAAACGGTTGAAGCTCCTGTTCAACAATGATGCTCCGAAATCAACTTCTGTCACCTTAGTGATACATTTTGGGATAGTAACTAAAGTATAAAGCAGAAATTGGGGCACTTTTGACATTTTCATTTTTGACCAAAATCGACAGGTCCGGGGCTTAGGGAATTTCTCATATGCCACAAAACGGATGAAGCTCCTGTTCAAAAATGATGCTCCGAAATCAACTTCTGTCACCTTAGTGATACATTTTGGGATAGTACCTGAAGTTTGAAGCAGAAATTGGGGCATTTTTAAAATTTTCATTTTTGACCAAAATCGACAGGTCTGGGGCTTAGGGAATTTCTGATCTGCCACAAAACGGTTGAAGCTCCTGTTCAAAAATGATGCTCCGAAATCAACTTCTGTCACCATTTTGGGATAGTACCTAAAGTTTAAAGCAGAAATTGGGGCACTTTTGAAATTTTCATTTTTGACCAAAATCGACAGGTCCGGGGCTTAGGGAATTTCTCATATGCCACAAAACGGTTGAAGCTCCTGTTCAAAAATGATGCTCCGAAATCAACTTCTGTCACCTTAGTGATACATTTTGGGATAGTACCTGAAGTTTAAAGCAGAAATTGGGGCACCTTTGAAATTTTCATTTTTGACCAAAATCGACAGGTCCGGCGGCCGGGGCTTAGGGAATTTCTCATCTGCCACAAAACGGTTGAAGCTCCTGTTCAAAAATGATGCTCCGAAATCAACTTCTGTCACCTTAGTGATACATTTTGGGATAGTACCTAAAGTTTAAAGCAGAAATTGGGTCACTTTTGCCATTTTCATTTTTGACCAAAATCGACAGGTCCGGGGCTTAGGGAATTTCTCATATGCCACAAAACGGATGAAGCTCCTGTTCAAAAATGATGCTCCGAAATCAACTTCTGTCACCTTAGTGATACATTTTGGGATAGTACCTGAAGTTTGAAGCAGAAATTGGGGCATTTTTAAAATTTTCATTTTTGACCAAAATCGACAGGTCTGGGGCTTAGGGAATTTCTGATCTGCCACAAAACGGTTGAAGCTCCTGTTCAAAAATGATGCTCCGAAATCAACTTCTGTCACCATTTTGGGATAGTACCTAAAGTTTAAAGCAGAAATTGGGGCACCTTTGAAATTTTCATTTTTGACCAAAATCGACAGGTCCAAGGCTTAGGGAATTTCTCATATGCCACAAAACGGTTGAAGCTCCTGTTCAAAAATGATGCTCCGAAATCAACTTCTGTCACCTTAGTGATACATTTTGGGATAGTACCTAAAGTTTAAAGCAGAAATTGGGGCACCTTTGAAATTTTCATTTTTGACCAAAATCGACAGGTCCGGGGCTTAGGGAATTTCTCATCTGCCACAAAACGGTTGAAGCTCCTGTTCAAAAATGATGCTCCGAAATCAACTTCTGTCACCTTAGTGATACATTTTGGGATAGTACCTAAAGTTTAAAGCAGAAATTGGGGCACTTTTGAAATTTTCATTTTTGACCAAAATCGACAGGTCCGGGGCTTAGGGAATTTCTCATGTGCCACAAAACGGTTGAAGCTCCTGTTCAAAAATGATGCTCCGAAATCAACTTCTGTCACCTTAGTGATACATTTTGGGATAGTACCTAAAGTTTAAAGCAGAAATTGGGGCACCTTTGAAATTTTCATTTTTGACCAAAATCAACAGGTCCAGGGCTTAGGGAATTTCTCATATGCCACAAAACGGTTGAAGCTACTGTTCAAAAATGATGCTCCAAAATCAACTCCTGTAACCTTAGTGATACATTTTGGTATAGTACCTAAAGTTTAAAGCAGAAATTAGGGCACTTTTGAAATTTTCATTTTTGACCAAATTCGACAGGTCCGGTGCTTAGGGAATTTCTCATCTGCCACAAAACGGTTGAAGCTCCTGTTCAACAATGATGCTCCGAAATCAACTTCTGTCACCTTAGTGATACATTTTGGGATAGTAACTAAAGTATAAAGCAGAAATTGGGGCACTTTTGACATTTTCATTTTTGACCAAAATCGACAGGTCCGGGGCTTAGGGAATTTCTCATATGCCACAAAACGGATGAAGCTCCTGTTCAAAAATGATGCTCCGAAATCAACTTCTGTCACCTTAGTGATACATTTTGGGATAGTACCTGAAGTTTGAAGCAGAAATTGGGGCATTTTTAAAATTTTCATTTTTGACCAAAATCGACAGGTCTGGGGCTTAGGGAATTTCTGATCTGCCACAAAACGGTTGAAGCTCCTGTTCAAAAATGATGCTCCGAAATCAACTTCTGTCACCATTTTGGGATAGTACCTAAAGTTTAAAGCAGAAATTGGGGCACTTTTGAAATTTTCATTTTTGACCAAAATCGACAGGTCCGGGGCTTAGGGAATTTCTCATATGCCACAAAACGGTTGAAGCTCCTGTTCAAAAATGATGCTCCGAAATCAACTTCTGTCACCTTAGTGATACATTTTGGGATAGTACCTGAAGTTTAAAGCAGAAATTGGGGCACCTTTGAAATTTTCATTTTTGACCAAAATCGACAGGTCCGGCGGCCGGGGCTTAGGGAATTTCTCATCTGCCACAAAACGGTTGAAGCTCCTGTTAAAAAATGATGCTCCGAAATCAACTTCTGTCACCTTAGTGATACATTTTGGGATAGTACCTAAAGTTTAAAGCAGAAATTGGGTCACTTTTGCCATTTTCATTTTTGACCAAAATCGACAGGTCCGGGGCTTAGGGAATTTCTCATATGCCACAAAACGGATGAAGCTCCTGTTCAAAAATGATGCTCCGAAATCAACTTCTGTCACCTTAGTGATACATTTTGGGATAGTACCTGAAGTTTGAAGCAGAAATTGGGGCATTTTTAAAATTTTCATTTTTGACCAAAATCGACAGGTCTGGGGCTTAGGGAATTTCTGATCTGCCACAAAACGGTTGAAGCTCCTGTTCAAAAATGATGCTCCGAAATCAACTTCTGTCACCATTTTGGGATAGTACCTAAAGTTTAAAGCAGAAATTGGGGCACCTTTGAAATTTTCATTTTTGACCAAAATCGACAGGTCCAAGGCTTAGGGAATTTCTCATATGCCACAAAACGGTTGAAGCTCCTGTTCAAAAATGATGCTCCGAAATCAACTTCTGTCACCTTAGTGATACATTTTGGGATAGTACCTAAAGTTTAAAGCAGAAATTGGGGCACCTTTGAAATTTTCATTTTTGACCAAAATCGACAGGTCCGGGGCTTAGGGAATTTCTCATCTGCCACAAAACGGTTGAAGCTCCTGTTCAAAAATGATGCTCCGAAATCAACTTCTGTCACCTTAGTGATACATTTTGGGATAGTACCTAAAGTTTAAAGCAGAAATTGGGGCACTTTTGAAATTTTCATTTTTGACCAAAATCGACAGGTCCGGGGCTTAGGGAATTTCTCATGTGCCACAAAACGGTTGAAGCTCCTGTTCAAAAATGATGCTCCGAAATCAACTTCTGTCACCTTAGTGATACATTTTGGGATAGTACCTAAAGTTTAAAGCAGAAATTGGGGCACCTTTGAAATTTTCATTTTTGACCAAAATCAACAGGTCCAGGGCTTAGGGAATTTCTCATATGCCACAAAACGGTTGAAGCTACTGTTCAAAAATGATGCTCCAAAATCAACTCCTGTAACCTTAGTGATACATTTTGGTATAGTACCTAAAGTTTAAAGCAGAAATTAGGGCACTTTTGAAATTTTCATTTTTGAACAAATTCGACAGGTCCGGTGCTTAGGGAATTTCTCATCTGCCACAAAACGGTTGAAGCTCCTGTTCAACAATGATGCTCCGAAATCAACTTCTGTCACCTTAGTGATACATTTTGGGATAGTAACTAAAGTATAAAGCAGAAATTGGGGCACTTTTGACATTTTCATTTTTGACCAAAATCGACAGGTCCGGGGCTTAGGGAATTTCTCATATGCCACAAAACGGATGAAGCTCCTGTTCAAAAATGATGCTCCGAAATCAACTTCTGTCACCTTAGTGATACATTTTGGGATAGTACCTGAAGTTTGAAGCAGAAATTGGGGCATTTTTAAAATTTTCATTTTTGACCAAAATCGACAGGTCTGGGGCTTAGGGAATTTCTGATCTGCCACAAAACGGTTGAAGCTCCTGTTCAAAAATGATGCTCCGAAATCAACTTCTGTCACCATTTTGGGATAGTACCTAAAGTTTAAAGCAGAAATTGGGGCACTTTTGAAATTTTCATTTTTGACCAAAATCGACAGGTCCGGGGCTTAGGGAATTTCTCATATGCCACAAAACGGATGAAGCTCCTGTTCAAAAATGATGCTCCGAAATCAACTTCTGTCACCTTAGTGATACATTTTGGGATAGTACCTAAAGTTTAAAGCAGAAATTGGGGCACCTTTGAAATTTTCATTTTTGACCAAAATCAACAGGTCCGGGGTTTAGGGAATTTCTCATATGCCACAAAACGGATGAAGCTCCTGTTCAAAAATGATGCTCCGAAATCAACTTCTGTAACCTTAGTGATACATTTTGGGATAGTACCTGAAGTTTAAAGCAGAAATTGGGGCACTTTTGAAATTTTCATTTTTGACCAAAATCGACAGGTCTGGGGCTTAGGGAATTTCTCATCTGCCACAAAACGGTTGAAGCTCCTGTTCAAAAATGATGCTACGAAATCAACTTCTGTCACCTTAGTGATACATTTTGGGACAGTACCTAAAGTTTAAAACAGAAATTAGGGCACTTTTGAAATTTTAATTTTTGACCAAAATCGACAGGTCCGGGGCTTAGGGAATTTCTCATATGCCACAAAACGGTTGAAGCTCCTGTTCAAAAATGATGCTCCGAAATCAACTTCTGTCACCTTAGTGATACATTTTGGGATAGTACCTAAAGTTTAAAGCAGAAATTGGGGCACCTTTGAAATTTTCATTTTTGACCAAAATCGACAGGTCCAAGGCTTAGGGAATTTCTCATCTGCCACAAAACGGTTGAAGCTCCTGTTCAAAAATGATGCTCCGAAATCAACTTCTGTCACCTTAGTGATACATTTTGGGATAGTACCTAAAGTTTAAAGCAGAAATTGGGGCACTTTTGAAATTTTAATTTTTGACCAAATTCGACAGGTCCGGTGCTTATGGAATTTCTCATCTGCCACAAAACGGTTGAAGCTCCTGTTCAAAAATGATGCTCCGAAATCAACTTCTGTCACCTTAGTGATACATTTTGGGGTAGTAACTAAAGTATAAAGCAGAAATTGGGGCACTTTTGACATTTTCATTTTTGACCAAAATCGACAGGTCCGGGGCTTAGGGAATTTCTCATATGCCACAAAACGGATGAAGCTCCTGTTCAAAAATGATGCTCCGAAATCAACTTCTGTCACCTTAGTGATACATTTTGGGATAGTACCTGAAGTTTAAAGCAGAAATTGGGGCACCTTTGAAATTTTCATTTTTGACCAAAATCGACAGGTCCGGGGCTTAGGGAATTTCTCATCTGCCACAAAACGGTTGAAGCTCCTGTTCAAAAATGATGCTCCGAAATCAACTTCTGTCACCTTAGTGATACATTTTGGGATAGTACCTAAAGTTTAAAGCAGAAATTGGGTCACTTTTGCCATTTTCATTTTTGACCAAAATCGACAGGTCCGGGGCTTAGGGAATTTCTCATATGCAACAAAACGGATGAAGCTCCTGTTCAAAAATGATGCTCCGAAATCAACTTCTGTCACCATTTTGGGATAGTACCTAAAGTTTAAAGCAGAAATTGGGGCACCTTTGAAATTTTCATTTTTGACCAAAATCGACAGGTCCAAGGCTTAGGGAATTTCTCATATGCCACAAAACGGTTGAAGCTCCTGTTCAAAAATGATGCTCCGAAATCAACTTCTGTCACCTTAGTGATACATTTTGGGATAGTACCTAAAGTTTAAAGCAGAAATTGGGGCACCTTTGAAATTTTCATTTTTGACCAAAATCGACAGGTCCGGGGCTTAGGGAATTTCTCATCTGCCACAAAACGGTTGAAGCTCCTGTTCAAAAATGATGCTCCGAAATCAACTTCTGTCACCTTAGTGATACATTTTGGGATAGTACCTAAAGTTTAAAGCAGAAATTGGGGCACCTTTGAAATTTTCATTTTTGACCAAAATCAACAGGTCCAGGGCTTAGGGAATTTCTCATATGCCACAAAACGGTTGAAGCTACTGTTCAAAAATGATGCTCCAAAATCAACTCCTGTAACCTTAGTGATACATTTTGGTATAGTACCTAAAGTTTAAAGCAGAAATTAGGGCACTTTTGAAATTTTCATTTTTGACCAAATTCGACAGGTCCGGTGCTTAGGGAATTTCTCATCTGCCACAAAACGGTTGAAGCTCCTGTTCAACAATGATGCTCCGAAATCAACTTCTGTCACCTTAGTGATACATTTTGGGATAGTAACTAAAGTATAAAGCAGAAATTGGGGCACTTTTGACATTTTCATTTTTGACCAAAATCGACAGGTCCGGGGCTTAGGGAATTTCTCATATGCCACAAAACGGATGAAGCTCCTGTTCAAAAATGATGCTCCGAAATCAACTTCTGTCACCTTAGTGATACATTTTGGGATAGTACCTGAAGTTTGAAGCAGAAATTGGGGCATTTTTAAAATTTTCATTTTTGACCAAAATCGACAGGTCTGGGGCTTAGGGAATTTCTGATCTGCCACAAAACGGTTGAAGCTCCTGTTCAAAAATGATGCTCCGAAATCAACTTCTGTCACCATTTTGGGATAGTACCTAAAGTTTAAAGCAGAAATTGGGGCACTTTTGAAATTTTCATTTTTGACCAAAATCGACAGGTCCGGGGCTTAGGGAATTTCTCATATGCCACAAAACGGTTGAAGCTCCTGTTCAAAAATGATGCTCCGAAATCAACTTCTGTCACCTTAGTGATACATTTTGGGATAGTACCTGAAGTTTAAAGCAGAAATTGGGGCACCTTTGAAATTTTCATTTTTGACCAAAATCGACAGGTCCGGCGGCCGGGGCTTAGGGAATTTCTCATCTGCCACAAAACGGTTGAAGCTCCTGTTCAAAAATGATGCTCCGAAATCAACTTCTGTCACCTTAGTGATACATTTTGGGATAGTACCTAAAGTTTAAAGCAGAAATTGGGTCACTTTTGCCATTTTCATTTTTGACCAAAATCGACAGGTCCGGGGCTTAGGGAATTTCTCATATGCCACAAAACGGATGAAGCTCCTGTTCAAAAATGATGCTCCGAAATCAACTTCTGTCACCTTAGTGATACATTTTGGGATAGTACCTGAAGTTTGAAGCAGAAATTGGGGCATTTTTAAAATTTTCATTTTTGACCAAAATCGACAGGTCTGGGGCTTAGGGAATTTCTGATCTGCCACAAAACGGTTGAAGCTCCTGTTCAAAAATGATGCTCCGAAATCAACTTCTGTCACCATTTTGGGATAGTACCTAAAGTTTAAAGCAGAAATTGGGGCACCTTTGAAATTTTCATTTTTGACCAAAATCGACAGGTCCAAGGCTTAGGGAATTTCTCATATGCCACAAAACGGTTGAAGCTCCTGTTCAAAAATGATGCTCCGAAATCAACTTCTGTCACCTTAGTGATACATTTTGGGATAGTACCTAAAGTTTAAAGCAGAAATTGGGGCACCTTTGAAATTTTCATTTTTGACCAAAATCGACAGGTCCGGGGCTTAGGGAATTTCTCATCTGCCACAAAACGGTTGAAGCTCCTGTTCAAAAATGATGCTCCGAAATCAACTTCTGTCACCTTAGTGATACATTTTGTGATAGTACCTAAAGTTTAAAGCAGAAATTGGGGCACTTTTGAAATTTTCATTTTTGACCAAAATCGACAGGTCCGGGGCTTAGGGAATTTCTCATGTGCCACAAAACGGTTGAAGCTCCTGTTCAAAAATGATGCTCCGAAATCAACTTCTGTCACCTTAGTGATACATTTTGGGATAGTACCTAAAGTTTAAAGCAGAAATTGGGGCACCTTTGAAATTTTCATTTTTGACCAAAATCAACAGGTCCAGGGCTTAGGGAATTTCTCATATGCCACAAAACGGTTGAAGCTACTGTTCAAAAATGATGCTCCAAAATCAACTCCTGTAACCTTAGTGATACATTTTGGTATAGTACCTAAAGTTTAAAGCAGAAATTAGGGCACTTTTGAAATTTTCATTTTTGACCAAATTCGACAGGTCCGGTGCTTAGGGAATTTCTCATCTGCCACAAAACGGTTGAAGCTCCTGTTCAACAATGATGCTCCGAAATCAACTTCTGTCACCTTAGTGATACATTTTGGGATAGTAACTAAAGTATAAAGCAGAAATTGGGGCACTTTTGACATTTTCATTTTTGACCAAAATCGACAGGTCCGGGGCTTAGGGAATTTCTCATATGCCACAAAACGGATGAAGCTCCTGTTCAAAAATGATGCTCCGAAATCAACTTCTGTCACCTTAGTGATACATTTTGGGATAGTACCTGAAGTTTGAAGCAGAAATTGGGGCATTTTTAAAATTTTCATTTTTGACCAAAATCGACAGGTCTGGGGCTTAGGGAATTTCTGATCTGCCACAAAACGGTTGAAGCTCCTGTTCAAAAATGATGCTCCGAAATCAACTTCTGTCACCATTTTGGGATAGTACCTAAAGTTTAAAGCAGAAATTGGGGCACCTTTGAAATTTTCATTTTTGACCAAAATCGACAGGTCCAAGGCTTAGGGAATTTCTCATATGCCACAAAACGGTTGAAGCTCCTGTTCAAAAATGATGCTCCGAAATCAACTTCTGTCACCTTAGTGATACATTTTGGGATAGTACCTAAAGTTTAAAGCAGAAATTGGGGCACCTTTGAAATTTTCATTTTTGACCAAAATCGACAGGTCCGGGGCTTAGGGAATTTCTCATCTGCCACAAAACGGTTGAAGCTCCTGTTCAAAAATGATGCTCCGAAATCAACTTCTGTCACCTTAGTGATACATTTTGGGATAGTACCTAAAGTTTAAAGCAGAAATTGGGGCACTTTTGAAATTTTCATTTTTGACCAAAATCGACAGGTCCGGGGCTTAGGGAATTTCTCATGTGCCACAAAACGGTTGAAGCTCCTGTTCAAAAATGATGCTCCGAAATCAACTTCTGTCACCTTAGTGATACATTTTGGGATAGTACCTAAAGTTTAAAGCAGAAATTGGGGCACCTTTGAAATTTTCATTTTTGACCAAAATCAACAGGTCCAGGGCTTAGGGAATTTCTCATATGCCACAAAACGGTTGAAGCTACTGTTCAAAAATGATGCTCCAAAATCAACTCCTGTAACCTTAGTGATACATTTTGGTATAGTACCTAAAGTTTAAAGCAGAAATTAGGGCACTTTTGAAATTTTCATTTTTGACCAAATTCGACAGGTCCGGTGCTTAGGGAATTTCTCATCTGCCACAAAACGGTTGAAGCTCCTGTTCAACAATGATGCTCCGAAATCAACTTCTGTCACCTTAGTGATACATTTTGGGATAGTAACTAAAGTATAAAGCAGAAATTGGGGCACTTTTGACATTTTCATTTTTGACCAAAATCGACAGGTCCGGGGCTTAGGGAATTTCTCATATGCCACAAAACGGATGAAGCTCCTGTTCAAAAATGATGCTCCGAAATCAACTTCTGTCACCTTAGTGATACATTTTGGGATAGTACCTGAAGTTTGAAGCAGAAATTGGGGCATTTTTAAAATTTTCATTTTTGACCAAAATCGACAGGTCTGGGGCTTAGGGAATTTCTGATCTGCCACAAAACGGTTGAAGCTCCTGTTCAAAAATGATGCTCCGAAATCAACTTCTGTCACCATTTTGGGATAGTACCTAAAGTTTAAAGCAGAAATTGGGGCACTTTTGAAATTTTCATTTTTGACCAAAATCGACAGGTCCGGGGCTTAGGGAATTTCTCATATGCCACAAAACGGATGAAGCTCCTGTTCAAAAATGATGCTCCGAAATCAACTTCTGTCACCTTAGTGATACATTTTGGGATAGTACCTAAAGTTTAAAGCAGAAATTGGGGCACCTTTGAAATTTTCATTTTTGACCAAAATCAACAGGTCCGGGGTTTAGGGAATTTCTCATATGCCACAAAACGGATGAAGCTCCTGTTCAAAAATGATGCTCCGAAATCAACTTCTGTAACCTTAGTGATACATTTTGGGATAGTACCTGAAGTTTAAAGCAGAAATTGGGGCACTTTTGAAATTTTCATTTTTGACCAAAATCGACAGGTCTGGGGCTTAGGGAATTTCTCATCTGCCACAAAACGGTTGAAGCTCCTGTTCAAAAATGATGCTACGAAATCAACTTCTGTCACCTTAGTGATACATTTTGGGACAGTACCTAAAGTTTAAAACAGAAATTAGGGCACTTTTGAAATTTTAATTTTTGACCAAAATCGACAGGTCCGGGGCTTAGGGAATTTCTCATATGCCACAAAACGGTTGAAGCTCCTGTTCAAAAATGATGCTCCGAAATCAACTTCTGTCACCTTAGTGATACATTTTGGGATAGTACCTAAAGTTTAAAGCAGAAATTGGGGCACCTTTGAAATTTTCATTTTTGACCAAAATCGACAGGTCCAAGGCTTAGGGAATTTCTCATCTGCCACAAAACGGTTGAAGCTCCTGTTCAAAAATGATGCTCCGAAATCAACTTCTGTCACCTTAGTGATACATTTTGGGATAGTACCTAAAGTTTAAAGCAGAAATTGGGGCACTTTTGAAATTTTAATTTTTGACCAAATTCGACAGGTCCGGTGCTTATGGAATTTCTCATCTGCCACAAAACGGTTGAAGCTCCTGTTCAAAAATGATGCTCCGAAATCAACTTCTGTCACCTTAGTGATACATTTTGGGATAGTACCTGAAGTTTAAAGCAGAAATTGGGGCACCTTTGAAATTTTCATTTTTGACCAAAATCGACAGGTCCGGCGGCCGGGGCTTAGGGAATTTCTCATCTGCCACAAAACGGTTGAAGCTCCTGTTCAAAAATGATGCTCCGAAATCAACTTCTGTCACCTTAGTGATACATTTTGGGATAGTACCTAAAGTTTAAAGCAGAAATTGGGTCACTTTTGCCATTTTCATTTTTGACCAAAATCGACAGGTCCGGGGCTTAGGGAATTTCTCATATGCCACAAAACGGATGAAGCTCCTGTTCAAAAATGATGCTCCGAAATCAACTTCTGTCACCTTAGTGATACATTTTGGGATAGTACCTGAAGTTTGAAGCAGAAATTGGGGCATTTTTAAAATTTTCATTTTTGACCAAAATCGACAGGTCTGGGGCTTAGGGAATTTCTGATCTGCCACAAAACGGTTGAAGCTCCTGTTCAAAAATGATGCTCCGAAATCAACTTCTGTCACCATTTTGGGATAGTACCTAAAGTTTAAAGCAGAAATTGGGGCACCTTTGAAATTTTCATTTTTGACCAAAATCGACAGGTCCAAGGCTTAGGGAATTTCTCATATGCCACAAAACGGTTGAAGCTCCTGTTCAAAAATGATGCTCCGAAATCAACTTCTGTCACCTTAGTGATACATTTTGGGATAGTACCTAAAGTTTAAAGCAGAAATTGGGGCACCTTTGAAATTTTCATTTTTGACCAAAATCGACAGGTCCGGGGCTTAGGGAATTTCTCATCTGCCACAAAACGGTTGAAGCTCCTGTTCAAAAATGATGCTCCGAAATCAACTTCTGTCACCTTAGTGATACATTTTGGGATAGTACCTAAAGTTTAAAGCAGAAATTGGGGCACTTTTGAAATTTTCATTTTTGACCAAAATCGACAGGTCCGGGGCTTAGGGAATTTCTCATGTGCCACAAAACGGTTGAAGCTCCTGTTCAAAAATGATGCTCCGAAATCAACTTCTGTCACCTTAGTGATACATTTTGGGATAGTACCTAAAGTTTAAAGCAGAAATTGGGGCACCTTTGAAATTTTCATTTTTGACCAAAATCAACAGGTCCAGGGCTTAGGGAATTTCTCATATGCCACAAAACGGTTGAAGCTACTGTTCAAAAATGATGCTCCAAAATCAACTCCTGTAACCTTAGTGATACATTTTGGTATAGTACCTAAAGTTTAAAGCAGAAATTAGGGCACTTTTGAAATTTTCATTTTTGACCAAATTCGACAGGTCCGGTGCTTAGGGAATTTCTCATCTGCCACAAAACGGTTGAAGCTCCTGTTCAACAATGATGCTCCGAAATCAACTTCTGTCACCTTAGTGATACATTTTGGGATAGTAACTAAAGTATAAAGCAGAAATTGGGGCACTTTTGACATTTTCATTTTTGACCAAAATCGACAGGTCCGGGGCTTAGGGAATTTCTCATATGCCACAAAACGGATGAAGCTCCTGTTCAAAAATGATGCTCCGAAATCAACTTCTGTCACCTTAGTGATACATTTTGGGATAGTACCTGAAGTTTGAAGCAGAAATTGGGGCATTTTTAAAATTTTCATTTTTGACCAAAATCGACAGGTCTGGGGCTTAGGGAATTTCTGATCTGCCACAAAACGGTTGAAGCTCCTGTTCAAAAATGATGCTCCGAAATCAACTTCTGTCACCATTTTGGGATAGTACCTAAAGTTTAAAGCAGAAATTGGGGCACTTTTGAAATTTTCATTTTTGACCAAAATCGACAGGTCCGGGGCTTAGGGAATTTCTCATATGCCACAAAACGGTTGAAGCTCCTGTTCAAAAATGATGCTCCGAAATCAACTTCTGTCACCTTAGTGATACATTTTGGGATAGTACCTGAAGTTTAAAGCAGAAATTGGGGCACCTTTGAAATTTTCATTTTTGACCAAAATCGACAGGTCCGGCGGCCGGGGCTTAGGGAATTTCTCATCTGCCACAAAACGGTTGAAGCTCCTGTTCAAAAATGATGCTCCGAAATCAACTTCTGTCACCTTAGTGATACATTTTGGGATAGTACCTAAAGTTTAAAGCAGAAATTGGGTCACTTTTGCCATTTTCATTTTTGACCAAAATCGACAGGTCCGGGGCTTAGGGAATTTCTCATATGCCACAAAACGGATGAAGCTCCTGTTCAAAAATGATGCTCCGAAATCAACTTCTGTCACCTTAGTGATACATTTTGGGATAGTACCTGAAGTTTGAAGCAGAAATTGGGGCATTTTTAAAATTTTCATTTTTGACCAAAATCGACAGGTCTGGGGCTTAGGGAATTTCTGATCTGCCACAAAACGGTTGAAGCTCCTGTTCAAAAATGATGCTCCGAAATCAACTTCTGTCACCATTTTGGGATAGTACCTAAAGTTTAAAGCAGAAATTGGGGCACCTTTGAAATTTTCATTTTTGACCAAAATCGACAGGTCCAAGGCTTAGGGAATTTCTCATATGCCACAAAACGGTTGAAGCTCCTGTTCAAAAATGATGCTCCGAAATCAACTTCTGTCACCTTAGTGATACATTTTGGGATAGTACCTAAAGTTTAAAGCAGAAATTGGGGCACCTTTGAAATTTTCATTTTTGACCAAAATCGACAGGTCCGGGGCTTAGGGAATTTCTCATCTGCCACAAAACGGTTGAAGCTCCTGTTCAAAAATGATGCTCCGAAATCAACTTCTGTCACCTTAGTGATACATTTTGGGATAGTACCTAAAGTTTAAAGCAGAAATTGGGGCACTTTTGAAATTTTCATTTTTGACCAAAATCGACAGGTCCGGGGCTTAGGGAATTTCTCATGTGCCACAAAACGGTTGAAGCTCCTGTTCAAAAATGATGCTCCGAAATCAACTTCTGTCACCTTAGTGATACATTTTGGGATAGTACCTAAAGTTTAAAGCAGAAATTGGGGCACCTTTGAAATTTTCATTTTTGACCAAAATCAACAGGTCCAGGGCTTAGGGAATTTCTCATATGCCACAAAACGGTTGAAGCTACTGTTCAAAAATGATGCTCCAAAATCAACTCCTGTAACCTTAGTGATACATTTTGGTATAGTACCTAAAGTTTAAAGCAGAAATTAGGGCACTTTTGAAATTTTCATTTTTGACCAAATTCGACAGGTCCGGTGCTTAGGGAATTTCTCATCTGCCACAAAACGGTTGAAGCTCCTGTTCAACAATGATGCTCCGAAATCAACTTCTGTCACCTTAGTGATACATTTTGGGATAGTAACTAAAGTATAAAGCAGAAATTGGGGCACTTTTGACATTTTCATTTTTGACCAAAATCGACAGGTCCGGGGCTTAGGGAATTTCTCATATGCCACAAAACGGATGAAGCTCCTGTTCAAAAATGATGCTCCGAAATCAACTTCTGTCACCTTAGTGATACATTTTGGGATAGTACCTGAAGTTTGAAGCAGAAATTGGGGCATTTTTAAAATTTTCATTTTTGACCAAAATCGACAGGTCTGGGGCTTAGGGAATTTCTGATCTGCCACAAAACGGTTGAAGCTCCTGTTCAAAAATGATGCTCCGAAATCAACTTCTGTCACCATTTTGGGATAGTACCTAAAGTTTAAAGCAGAAATTGGGGCACTTTTGAAATTTTCATTTTTGACCAAAATCGACAGGTCCGGGGCTTAGGGAATTTCTCATATGCCACAAAACGGTTGAAGCTCCTGTTCAAAAATGATGCTCCGAAATCAACTTCTGTCACCTTAGTGATACATTTTGGGATAGTACCTGAAGTTTAAAGCAGAAATTGGGGCACCTTTGAAATTTTCATTTTTGACCAAAATCGACAGGTCCGGCGGCCGGGGCTTAGGGAATTTCTCATCTGCCACAAAACGGTTGAAGCTCCTGTTCAAAAATGATGCTCCGAAATCAACTTCTGTCACCTTAGTGATACATTTTGGGATAGTACCTAAAGTTTAAAGCAGAAATTGGGTCACTTTTGCCATTTTCATTTTTGACCAAAATCGACAGGTCCGGGGCTTAGGGAATTTCTCATATGCCACAAAACGGATGAAGCTCCTGTTCAAAAATGATGCTCCGAAATCAACTTCTGTCACCTTAGTGATACATTTTGGGATAGTACCTGAAGTTTGAAGCAGAAATTGGGGCATTTTTAAAATTTTCATTTTTGACCAAAATCGACAGGTCTGGGGCTTAGGGAATTTCTGATCTGCCACAAAACGGTTGAAGCTCCTGTTCAAAAATGATGCTCCGAAATCAACTTCTGTCACCATTTTGGGATAGTACCTAAAGTTTAAAGCAGAAATTGGGGCACCTTTGAAATTTTCATTTTTGACCAAAATCGACAGGTCCAAGGCTTAGGGAATTTCTCATATGCCACAAAACGGTTGAAGCTCCTGTTCAAAAATGATGCTCCGAAATCAACTTCTGTCACCTTAGTGATACATTTTGGGATAGTACCTAAAGTTTAAAGCAGAAATTGGGGCACCTTTGAAATTTTCATTTTTGACCAAAATCGACAGGTCCGGGGCTTAGGGAATTTCTCATCTGCCACAAAACGGTTGAAGCTCCTGTTCAAAAATGATGCTCCGAAATCAACTTCTGTCACCTTAGTGATACATTTTGGGATAGTACCTAAAGTTTAAAGCAGAAATTGGGGCACTTTTGAAATTTTCATTTTTGACCAAAATCGACAGGTCCGGGGCTTAGGGAATTTCTCATGTGCCACAAAACGGTTGAAGCTCCTGTTCAAAAATGATGCTCCGAAATCAACTTCTGTCACCTTAGTGATACATTTTGGGATAGTACCTAAAGTTTAAAGCAGAAATTGGGGCACCTTTGAAATTTTCATTTTTGACCAAAATCAACAGGTCCAGGGCTTAGGGAATTTCTCATATGCCACAAAACGGTTGAAGCTACTGTTCAAAAATGATGCTCCAAAATCAACTCCTGTAACCTTAGTGATACATTTTGGTATAGTACCTAAAGTTTAAAGCAGAAATTAGGGCACTTTTGAAATTTTCATTTTTGAACAAATTCGACAGGTCCGGTGCTTAGGGAATTTCTCATCTGCCACAAAACGGTTGAAGCTCCTGTTCAACAATGATGCTCCGAAATCAACTTCTGTCACCTTAGTGATACATTTTGGGATAGTAACTAAAGTATAAAGCAGAAATTGGGGCACTTTTGACATTTTCATTTTTGACCAAAATCGACAGGTCCGGGGCTTAGGGAATTTCTCATATGCCACAAAACGGACGAAGCTCCTGTTCAAAAATGATGCTCCGAAATCAACTTCTGTCACCTTAGTGATACATTTTGGGATAGTACCTGAAGTTTGAAGCAGAAATTGGGGCATTTTTAAAATTTTCATTTTTGACCAAAATCGACAGGTCTGGGGCTTAGGGAATTTCTGATCTGCCACAAAACGGTTGAAGCTCCTGTTCAAAAATGATGCTCCGAAATCAACTTCTGTCACCATTTTGGGATAGTACCTAAAGTTTAAAGCAGAAATTGGGGCACTTTTGAAATTTTCATTTTTGACCAAAATCGACAGGTCCGGGGCTTAGGGAATTTCTCATATGCCACAAAACGGATGAAGCTCCTGTTCAAAAATGATGCTCCGAAATCAACTTCTGTCACCTTAGTGATACATTTTGGGATAGTACCTAAAGTTTAAAGCAGAAATTGGGGCACCTTTGAAATTTTCATTTTTGACCAAAATCAACAGGTCCGGGGTTTAGGGAATTTCTCATATGCCACAAAACGGATGAAGCTCCTGTTCAAAAATGATGCTCCGAAATCAACTTCTGTAACCTTAGTGATACATTTTGGGATAGTACCTGAAGTTTAAAGCAGAAATTGGGGCACTTTTGAAATTTTCATTTTTGACCAAAATCAACAGGTCTGGGGCTTAGGGAATTTCTCATCTGCCACAAAACGGTTGAAGCTCCTGTTCAAAAATGATGCTACGAAATCAACTTCTGTCACCTTAGTGATACATTTTGGGACAGTACCTAAAGTTTAAAACAGAAATTAGGGCACTTTTGAAATTTTAATTTTTGACCAAAATCGACAGGTCCGGGGCTTAGGGAATTTCTCATATGCCACAAAACGGTTGAAGCTCCTGTTCAAAAATGATGCTCCGAAATCAACTTCTGTCACCTTAGTGATACATTTTGGGATAGTACCTAAAGTTTAAAGCAGAAATTGGGGCACCTTTGAAATTTTCATTTTTGACCAAAATCGACAGGTCCAAGGCTTAGGGAATTTCTCATCTGCCACAAAACGGTTGAAGCTCCTGTTCAAAAATGATGCTCCGAAATCAACTTCTGTCACCTTAGTGATACATTTTGGGATAGTACCTAAAGTTTAAAGCAGAAATTGGGGCACTTTTGAAATTTTAATTTTTGACCAAATTCGACAGGTCCGGTGCTTATGGAATTTCTCATCTGCCACAAAACGGTTGAAGCTCCTGTTCAAAAATGATGCTCCGAAATCAACTTCTGTCACCTTAGTGATACATTTTGGGGTAGTAACTAAAGTATAAAGCAGAAATTGGGGCACTTTTGACATTTTCATTTTTGACCAAAATCGACAGGTCCGGGGCTTAGGGAATTTCTCATATGCCACAAAACGGATGAAGCTCCTGTTCAAAAATGATGCTCCGAAATCAACTTCTGTCACCTTAGTGATACATTTTGGGATAGTACCTGAAGTTTAAAGCAGAAATTGGGGCACCTTTGAAATTTTCATTTTTGACCAAAATCGACAGGTCCGGGGCTTAGGGAATTTCTCATCTGCCACAAAACGGTTGAAGCTCCTGTTCAAAAATGATGCTCCGAAATCAACTTCTGTCACCTTAGTGATACATTTTGGGATAGTACCTAAAGTTTAAAGCAGAAATTGGGTCACTTTTGCCATTTTCATTTTTGACCAAAATCGACAGGTCCGGGGCTTAGGGAATTTCTCATATGCAACAAAACGGATGAAGCTCCTGTTCAAAAATGATGCTCCGAAATCAACTTCTGTCACCATTTTGGGATAGTACCTAAAGTTTAAAGCAGAAATTGGGGCACCTTTGAAATTTTCATTTTTGACCAAAATCGACAGGTCCAAGGCTTAGGGAATTTCTCATATGCCACAAAACGGTTGAAGCTCCTGTTCAAAAATGATGCTCCGAAATCAACTTCTGTCACCTTAGTGATACATTTTGGGATAGTACCTAAAGTTTAAAGCAGAAATTGGGGCACCTTTGAAATTTTCATTTTTGACCAAAATCGACAGGTCCGGGGCTTAGGGAATTTCTCATCTGCCACAAAACGGTTGAAGCTCCTGTTCAAAAATGATGCTCCGAAATCAACTTCTGTCACCTTAGTGATACATTTTGGGATAGTACCTAAAGTTTAAAGCAGAAATTGGGTCACTTTTGCCATTGTCATTTTTGACCAAAATCGACAGGTCCGGGGCTTAGGGAATTTCTCATATGCCACAAAACGGATGAAGCTCCTGTTCAAAAATGATGCTCCGAAATCAACTTCTGTCACCTTAGTGATACATTTTGGGATAGTACCTGAAGTTTGAAGCAGAAATTGGGGCATTTTTAAAATTTTCATTTTTGACCAAAATTGACAGGTCTGGGGCTTAGGGAATTTCTGATCTGCCACAAAACGGTTGAAGCTCCTGTTCAAAAATGATGCTCCGAAATCAACTTCTGTCACCATTTTGGGATAGTACCTAAAGTTTAAAGCAGAAATTGGGGCACTTTTGAAATTTTCATTTTTGACCAAAATCGACAGGTCCGGGGCTTAGGGAATTTCTCATATGCCACAAAACGGATGAAGCTCCTGTTCAAAAATGATGCTCCGAAATCAACTTCTGTCACCTTAGTGATACATTTTGGGATAGTACCTAAAGTTTAAAGCAGAAATTGGGGCACCTTTGAAATTTTCATTTTTGACCAAAATCAACAGGTCCGGGGCTTAGGGAATTTCTCATATGCCACAAAACGGTTGAAGCTCCTGTTCAAAAATGATGCTCCAAAATCAACTCCTGTCACCTTAGTGATACATTTTGGGATAGTAACTAAAGTATAAAGCAGAAATTGGGGCACCTTTGAAATTTTCATTTTTGACCAAAATCGACAGGTCCGGGGTTTAGGGAATTTCTCATATGCCACAAAACGGATGAAGCTCCTGTTCAAAAATGATGCTACGAAATCAACTTCTGTCACCTTAGTGATACATTTTGGGATAGTACCTAAAGTTTAAAGCAGAAATTGGGGCACCTTTGAAATTTTCATTTTTGACCAAAATCGACAGGTCCAAGGCTTAGGGAATTTCTCATCTGCCACAAAACGGTTGAAGCTCCTGTTCAAAAATGATGCTACGAAATCAACTTCTGTCACCTTAGTGATACATTTTGGGATAGTACCTACAGTTTAAAACAGAAATTAGGGCACTTTTGAAATTTTCATTTTTGACCAAAATCGACAGGTCCGGGGCTTAGGGAATTTCTCATCTGCCACAAAACGGTTGAAGCTCCTGTTAAAAAATGATGCTCCGAAATCAACTTCTGTCACCTTAGTGATACATTTTGGGATAGTACCTAAAGTTTAAAGCAGAAATTGGGGCACCTTTGAAATTTTCATTTTTGACCAAAATCGACAGGTCCAAGGCTTAGGGAATTTCTCATATGCCACAAAACGGTTGAAGCTCCTGTTCAAAAATGATGCTCCGAAATCAACTTCTGTCACCTTAGTGATACATTTTGGGATAGTACCTAAAGTTTAAAGCAGAAATTGGGTCACTTTTGCCATTGTCATTTTTGACCAAAATCGACAGGTCCGGGGCTTAGGGAATTTCTCATATGCCACAAAACGGATGAAGCTCCTGTTCAAAAATGATGCTCCGAAATCAACTTCTGTCACCTTAGTGATACATTTTGGGATAGTACCTGAAGTTTGAAGCAGAAATTGGGGCATTTTTAAAATTTTCATTTTTGACCAAAATTGACAGGTCTGGGGCTTAGGGAATTTCTGATCTGCCACAAAACGGTTGAAGCTCCTGTTCAAAAATGATGCTCCGAAATCAACTTCTGTCACCATTTTGGGATAGTACCTAAAGTTTAAAGCAGAAATTGGGGCACTTTTGAAATTTTCATTTTTGACCAAAATCGACAGGTCCGGGGCTTAGGGAATTTCTCATATGCCACAAAACGGATGAAGCTCCTGTTCAAAAATGATGCTCCGAAATCAACTTCTGTCACCTTAGTGATACATTTTGGGATAGTACCTAAAGTTTAAAGCAGAAATTGGGGCACCTTTGAAATTTTCATTTTTGACCAAAATCAACAGGTCCGGGGCTTAGGGAATTTCTCATATGCCACAAAACGGTTGAAGCTCCTGTTCAAAAATGATGCTCCAAAATCAACTCCTGTCACCTTAGTGATACATTTTGGGATAGTAACTAAAGTATAAAGCAGAAATTGGGGCACCTTTGAAATTTTCATTTTTGACCAAAATCGACAGGTCCGGGGTTTAGGGAATTTCTCATATGCCACAAAACGGATGAAGCTCCTGTTCAAAAATGATGCTACGAAATCAACTTCTGTCACCTTAGTGATACATTTTGGGATAGTACCTAAAGTTTAAAGCAGAAATTGGGGCACCTTTGAAATTTTCATTTTTGACCAAAATCGACAGGTCCAAGGCTTAGGGAATTTCTCATCTGCCACAAAACGGTTGAAGCTCCTGTTCAAAAATGATGCTACGAAATCAACTTCTGTCACCTTAGTGATACATTTTGGGATAGTACCTACAGTTTAAAACAGAAATTAGGGCACTTTTGAAATTTTCATTTTTGACCAAAATCGACAGGTCCGGGGCTTAGGGAATTTCTCATCTGCCACAAAACGGTTGAAGCTCCTGTTAAAAAATGATGCTCCGAAATCAACTTCTGTCACCTTAGTGATACATTTTGGGATAGTACCTAAAGTTTAAAGCAGAAATTGGGGCACCTTTGAAATTTTCATTTTTGACCAAAATCGACAGGTCCAAGGCTTAGGGAATTTCTCATATGCCACAAAACGGTTGAATCTCCTGTTCAAAAATGATGCTCCGAAATCAACTTCTGTCACCTTAGTGATACATTTTGGGATAGTACCTAAAGTTTAAAGCAGAAATTGGGGCACCTTTGAAATTTTCATTTTTGACCAAAATCGACAGGTCCGGGGCTTAGGGAATTTCTCATCTGCCACAAAACGGTTGAAGCTCCTGTTCAAAAATGATGCTCCGAAATCAACTTCTGTCACCTTAGTGATACATTTTGGGATAGTACCTAAAGTTTAAAGCAGAAATTGGGGCACTTTTGAAATTTTCATTTTTGACCAAAATCGACAGGTCCGGGGCTTAGGGAATTTCTCATATGCCACAAAACGGTTGAAGCTCCTGTTCAAAAATGATGCTCCGAAATCAACTTCTGTCACCTTAGTGATACATTTTGGGATAGTACCTAAAGTTTAAAGCAGAAATTGGGGCACCTTTGAAATTTTCATTTTTGACCAAAATCAACAGGTCCAGGGCTTAGGGAATTTCTCATATGCCACAAAACGGTTGAAGCTACTGTTCAAAAATGATGCTCCAAAATCAACTCCTGTAACCTTAGTGATACATTTTGGGATAGTAACTAAAGAATAAAGCAGAAATTGGGGCACCTTTGAAATTTTCATTTTTGACCAAAATCGACAGGTCCGGGGTTTAGGGAATTTCTCATATGCCACAAAACGGATGAAGCTCCTGTTCAAAAATGATGCTCCGAAATCAACTTCTGTCACCTTAGTGATACATTTTGGGATAGTACCTAAAGTTTAAAGCAGAAATTAGGGCACATTTGAAATTTTCATTTTTGACCAAATTCGACAGGTCCGGTGCTTAGGGAATTTCTCATCTGCCACAAAACGGTTGAAGCTCCTGTTCAAAAATGATGCTCCGAAATCAACTTCTGTCACCTTAGTGATACATTTTGGGATAGTAACTAAAGTTTAAAGCAGAAATTGGGGCACCTTTGAAATTTTCATTTTTGACCAAAATCGACAGGTCCAAGGCTTAGGGAATTTCTCATATGCCACAAAACGGTTGAATCTCCTGTTCAAAAATGATGCTCCGAAATCAACTTCTGTCACCTTAGTGATACATTTTGGGATAGTACCTAAAGTTTAAAGCAGAAATTGGGGCACCTTTGAAATTTTCATTTTTGACCAAAATCGACAGGTCCGGGGCTTAGGGAATTTCTCATCTGCCACAAAACGGTTGAAGCTCCTGTTCAAAAATGATGCTCCGAAATCAACTTCTGTCACCTTAGTGATACATTTTGGGATAGTACCTAAAGTTTAAAGCAGAAATTGGGGCACTTTTGAAATTTTCATTTTTGACCAAAATCGACAGGTCCGGGGCTTAGGGAATTTCTCATATGCCACAAAACGGTTGAAGCTCCTGTTCAAAAATGATGCTCCGAAATCAACTTCTGTCACCTTAGTGATACATTTTGGGATAGTACCTAAAGTTTAAAGCAGAAATTGGGGCACCTTTGAAATTTTCATTTTTGACCAAAATCAACAGGTCCAGGGCTTAGGGAATTTCTCATATGCCACAAAACGGTTGAAGCTACTGTTCAAAAATGATGCTCCAAAATCAACTCCTGTAACCTTAGTGATACATTTTGGGATAGTAACTAAAGAATAAAGCAGAAATTGGGGCACCTTTGAAATTTTCATTTTTGACCAAAATCGACAGGTCCGGGGTTTAGGGAATTTCTCATATGCCACAAAACGGATGAAGCTCCTGTTCAAAAATGATGCTCCGAAATCAACTTCTGTCACCTTAGTGATACATTTTGGGATAGTACCTAAAGTTTAAAGCAGAAATTAGGGCACATTTGAAATTTTCATTTTTGACCAAATTCGACAGGTCCGGTGCTTAGGGAATTTCTCATCTGCCACAAAACGGTTGAAGCTCCTGTTCAAAAATGATGCTCCGAAATCAACTTCTGTCACCTTAGTGATACATTTTGGGATAGTAACTAAAGTTTAAAGCAGAAATTGGGGCACCTTTGAAATTTTCATTTTTGACCAAAATCGACAGGTCCAAGGCTTAGGGAATTTCTCATATGCCACAAAACGGTTGAAGCTCCTGTTCAAAAATGATGCTCCGAAATCAACTTCTGTCACCTTAGTGATACATTTTGGGATAGTACCTAAAGTTTAAAGCAGAAATTGGGGCACCTTTGAAATTTTCATTTTTGACCAAAATCGACAGGTCCGGGGCTTAGGGAATTTCTCATCTGCCACAAAACGGTTGAAGCTCCTGTTCAAAAATGATGCTCCGAAATCAACTTCTGTCACCTTAGTGATACATTTTGGGATAGTACCTAAAGTTTAAAGCAGAAATTGGGGCACTTTTGAAATTTTCATTTTTGACCAAAATCGACAGGTCCGGGGCTTAGGGAATTTCTCATATGCCACAAAACGGTTGAAGCTCCTGTTCAAAAATGATGCTCCGAAATCAACTTCTGTCACCTTAGTGATACATTTTGGGATAGTACCTAAAGTTTAAAGCAGAAATTGGGGCACCTTTGAAATTTTCATTTTTGACCAAAATCAACAGGTCCAGGGCTTAGGGAATTTCTCATATGCCACAAAACGGTTGAAGCTACTGTTCAAAAATGATGCTCCAAAATCAACTCCTGTAACCTTAGTGATACATTTTGGGATAGTAACTAAAGTATAAAGCAGAAATTGGGGCACCTTTGAAATTTTCATTTTTGACCAAAATCGACAGGTCCGGGGTTTAGGGAATTTCTCATATGCCACAAAACGGATGAAGCTCCTGTTCAAAAATGATGCTCCGAAATCAACTTCTGTCACCTTAGTGATACATTTTGGGATAGTACCTAAAGTTTAAAGCAGAAATTAGGGCACATTTGAAATTTTCATTTTTGACCAAATTCGACAGGTCCGGTGCTTAGGGAATTTCTCATCTGCCACAAAACGGTTGAAGCTCCTGTTCAAAAATGATGCTCCGAAATCAACTTCTGTCACCTTAGTGATACATTTTGGGATAGTAACTAAAGTATAAAGCAGAAATTGGGGCACTTTTGACATTTTCATTTTTGACCAAAATCGACAGGTCCGGGGCTTAGGGAATTTCTCATATGCCACAAAACGGATGAAGCTCCTGTTCAAAAATGATGCTCCGAAATCAACTTCTGTCACCTTAGTGATACATTTTGGGATAGTACCTAAAGTTTAAAGCAGAAATTAGGGCACATTTGAAATTTTCATTTTTGACCAAATTCGACAGGTCCGGTGCTTAGGGAATTTCTCATCTGCCACAAAACGGTTGAAGCTCCTGTTCAAAAATGATGCTCCGAAATCAACTTCTGTCACCTTAGTGATACATTTTGGGATAGTACCTGAAGTTTAAAGCAGAAATTGGGGCACCTTTGAAATTTTCATTTTTGACCAAAATCGACAGGTCCGGGGCTTAGGGAATTTCTCATCTGCCACAAAACGGTTGAAGCTCCTGTTCAAAAATGATGCTCCGAAATCAACTTCTGTCACCTTATTGATACATTTTGGGATAGTACCTAAAGTTTAAAGCAGAAATTGGGTCACTTTTGCCATTTTCATTTTTGACCAAAATCGACAGGTCCGGGGCTTAGGGAATTTCTCATATGCCACAAAACGGATGAAGCTCCTGTTCAAAAATGATGCTCCGAAATCAACTTCTGTCACCTTAGTGATACATTTTGGGATAGTACCTAAAGTTTAAAGCAGAAATTGGGGCACCTTTGAAATTTTCATTTTTGACCAAAATCAACAGGTCCAGGGCTTAGGGAATTTCTCATATGCCACAAAACGGTTGAAGCTACTGTTCAAAAATGATGCTCCAAAATCAACTCCTGTAACCTTAGTGATACATTTTGGGATAGTAACTAAAGTATAAAGCAGAAATTGGGGCACCTTTGAAATTTTCATTTTTGACCAAAATCGACAGGTCCGGGGTTTAGGGAATTTCTCATATGCCACAAAACGGATGAAGCTCCTGTTCAAAAATGATGCTCCGAAATCAACTTCTGTCACCTTAGTGATACATTTTGGGATAGTACCTAAAGTTTAAAGCAGAAATTAGGGCACATTTGAAATTTTCATTTTTGACCAAATTCGACAGGTCCGGTGCTTAGGGAATTTCTCATCTGCCACAAAACGGTTGAAGCTCCTGTTCAAAAATGATGCTCCGAAATCAACTTCTGTCACCTTAGTGATACATTTTGGGATAGTAACTAAAGTATAAAGCAGAAATTGGGGCACTTTTGACATTTTCATTTTTGACCAAAATCGACAGGTCCGGGGCTTAGGGAATTTCTCATATGCCACAAAACGGATGAAGCTCCTGTTCAAAAATGATGCTCCGAAATCAACTTCTGTCACCTTAGTGATACATTTTGGGATAGTACCTAAAGTTTAAAGCAGAAATTAGGGCACATTTGAAATTTTCATTTTTGACCAAATTCGACAGGTCCGGTGCTTAGGGAATTTCTCATCTGCCACAAAACGGTTGAAGCTCCTGTTCAAAAATGATGCTCCGAAATCAACTTCTGTCACCTTAGTGATACATTTTGGGATAGTACCTGAAGTTTAAAGCAGAAATTGGGGCACCTTTGAAATTTTCATTTTTGACCAAAATCGACAGGTCCGGGGCTTAGGGAATTTCTCATCTGCCACAAAACGGTTGAAGCTCCTGTTCAAAAATGATGCTCCGAAATCAACTTCTGTCACCTTATTGATACATTTTGGGATAGTACCTAAAGTTTAAAGCAGAAATTGGGTCACTTTTGCCATTTTCATTTTTGACCAAAATCGACAGGTCCGGGGCTTAGGGAATTTCTCATATGCCACAAAACGGATGAAGCTCCTGTTCAAAAATGATGCTCCGAAATCAACTTCTGTCACCTTAGTGATACATTTTGGGATAGTACCTGAAGTTTGAAGCAGAAATTGGGGCATTTTTAAAATTTTCATTTTTGACCAAAATCGACAGGTCTGGGGCTTAGGGAATTTCTGATCTGCCACAAAACGGTTGAAGCTCCTGTTCAAAAATAATGCTCCGAAATCAACTTCTGTCACCATTTTGGGATAGTACCTAAAGTTTAAAGCAGAAATTGGGTCACTTTTGAAATTTTCATTTTTGACCAAAATCGACAGGTCCGGGGCTTAGGGAATTTCTCATATGCCACAAAACGGATGAAGCTCCTGTTCAAAAATGATGCTCCGAAATCAACTTCTGTCACCTTAGTGATACATTTTGGGATAGTACCTAAAGTTTAAAGCAGAAATTAGGGCACTTTTGAAATTTTCATTTTTGACCAAATTCGACAGGTCCGGTGCTTAGGGAATTTCTCATCTGCCACAAAACGGTTGAAGCTCCTGTTCAAAAATGATGCTCCGAAATCAACTTCTGTCACCTTAGTGATACATTTTGGGATAGTAACTAAAGTATAAAGCAGAAATTGGGGCACTTTTGACATTTTCATTTTTGACCAAAATCGACAGGTCCGGGGCTTAGGGAATTTCTCATATGCCACAAAACGGATGAAGCTCCTGTTCAAAAATGATGCTCCGAAATCAACTTCTGTCACCTTAGTGATACATTTTGGGAAAGTACCTGAAGTTTGAAGCAGAAATTGGGGCATTTTTAAAATTTTCATTTTTGACCAAAATCGACAGGTCTGGGGCTTAGGGAATTTCTGATCTGCCACAAAACGGTTGAAGCTCCTGTTCAAAAATGATGCTCCGAAATCAACTTCTGTCACCATTTTGGGATAGTACCTAAAGTTTAAAGCAGAAATTGGGGCACCTTTGAAATTTTCATTTTTGACCAAAATCGACAGGTCCAAGGCTTAGGGAATTTCTCATATGCCACAAAACGGTTGAAGCTCCTGTTCAAAAATGATGCTCCGAAATCAACTTCTGTCACCTTAGTGATACATTTTGGGATAGTACCTAAAGTTTAAAGCAGAAATTGGGGCACCTTTGAAATTTTCATTTTTGACCAAAATCGACAGGTCCGGGGCTTAGGGAATTTCTCATCTGCCACAAAACGGTTGAAGCTCCTGTTCAAAAATGATGCTCCGAAATCAACTTCTGTCACCTTAGTGATACATTTTGGGATAGTACCTAAAGTTTAAAGCAGAAATTGGGTCACTTTTGCCATTGTCATTTTTGACCAAAATCGACAGGTCCGGGGCTTAGGGAATTTCTCATATGCCACAAAACGGATGAAGCTCCTGTTCAAAAATGATGCTCCGAAATCAACTTCTGTCACCTTAGTGATACATTTTGGGATAGTACCTGAAGTTTGAAGCAGAAATTGGGGCATTTTTAAAATTTTCATTTTTGACCAAAATTGACAGGTCTGGGGCTTAGGGAATTTCTGATCTGCCACAAAACGGTTGAAGCTCCTGTTCAAAAATGATGCTCCGAAATCAACTTCTGTCACCATTTTGGGATAGTACCTAAAGTTTAAAGCAGAAATTGGGGCACTTTTGAAATTTTCATTTTTGACCAAAATCGACAGGTCCGGGGCTTAGGGAATTTCTCATATGCCACAAAACGGATGAAGCTCCTGTTCAAAAATGATGCTCCGAAATCAACTTCTGTCACCTTAGTGATACATTTTGGGATAGTACCTAAAGTTTAAAGCAGAAATTGGGGCACCTTTGAAATTTTCATTTTTGACCAAAATCAACAGGTCCGGGGCTTAGGGAATTTCTCATATGCCACAAAACGGTTGAAGCTCCTGTTCAAAAATGATGCTCCAAAATCAACTCCTGTCACCTTAGTGATACATTTTGGGATAGTAACTAAAGTATAAAGCAGAAATTGGGGCACCTTTGAAATTTTCATTTTTGACCAAAATCGACAGGTCCGGGGTTTAGGGAATTTCTCATATGCCACAAAACGGATGAAGCTCCTGTTCAAAAATGATGCTACGAAATCAACTTCTGTCACCTTAGTGATACATTTTGGGATAGTACCTAAAGTTTAAAGCAGAAATTGGGGCACCTTTGAAATTTTCATTTTTGACCAAAATCGACAGGTCCAAGGCTTAGGGAATTTCTCATCTGCCACAAAACGGTTGAAGCTCCTGTTCAAAAATGATGCTACGAAATCAACTTCTGTCACCTTAGTGATACATTTTGGGATAGTACCTACAGTTTAAAACAGAAATTAGGGCACTTTTGAAATTTTCATTTTTGACCAAAATCGACAGGTCCGGGGCTTAGGGAATTTCTCATCTGCCACAAAACGGTTGAAGCTCCTGTTAAAAAATGATGCTCCGAAATCAACTTCTGTCACCTTAGTGATACATTTTGGGATAGTACCTAAAGTTTAAAGCAGAAATTGGGGCACCTTTGAAATTTTCATTTTTGACCAAAATCGACAGGTCCAAGGCTTAGGGAATTTCTCATATGCCACAAAACGGTTGAATCTCCTGTTCAAAAATGATGCTCCGAAATCAACTTCTGTCACCTTAGTGATACATTTTGGGATAGTACCTAAAGTTTAAAGCAGAAATTGGGGCACCTTTGAAATTTTCATTTTTGACCAAAATCGACAGGTCCGGGGCTTAGGGAATTTCTCATCTGCCACAAAACGGTTGAAGCTCCTGTTCAAAAATGATGCTCCGAAATCAACTTCTGTCACCTTAGTGATACATTTTGGGATAGTACCTAAAGTTTAAAGCAGAAATTGGGGCACTTTTGAAATTTTCATTTTTGACCAAAATCGACAGGTCCGGGGCTTAGGGAATTTCTCATATGCCACAAAACGGTTGAAGCTCCTGTTCAAAAATGATGCTCCGAAATCAACTTCTGTCACCTTAGTGATACATTTTGGGATAGTACCTAAAGTTTAAAGCAGAAATTGGGGCACCTTTGAAATTTTCATTTTTGACCAAAATCAACAGGTCCAGGGCTTAGGGAATTTCTCATATGCCACAAAACGGTTGAAGCTACTGTTCAAAAATGATGCTCCAAAATCAACTCCTGTAACCTTAGTGATACATTTTGGGATAGTAACTAAAGAATAAAGCAGAAATTGGGGCACCTTTGAAATTTTCATTTTTGACCAAAATCGACAGGTCCGGGGTTTAGGGAATTTCTCATATGCCACAAAACGGATGAAGCTCCTGTTCAAAAATGATGCTCCGAAATCAACTTCTGTCACCTTAGTGATACATTTTGGGATAGTACCTAAAGTTTAAAGCAGAAATTAGGGCACATTTGAAATTTTCATTTTTGACCAAATTCGACAGGTCCGGTGCTTAGGGAATTTCTCATCTGCCACAAAACGGTTGAAGCTCCTGTTCAAAAATGATGCTCCGAAATCAACTTCTGTCACCTTAGTGATACATTTTGGGATAGTAACTAAAGTTTAAAGCAGAAATTGGGGCACCTTTGAAATTTTCATTTTTGACCAAAATCGACAGGTCCAAGGCTTAGGGAATTTCTCATATGCCACAAAACGGTTGAAGCTCCTGTTCAAAAATGATGCTCCGAAATCAACTTCTGTCACCTTAGTGATACATTTTGGGATAGTACCTAAAGTTTAAAGCAGAAATTGGGGCACCTTTGAAATTTTCATTTTTGACCAAAATCGACAGGTCCGGGGCTTAGGGAATTTCTCATCTGCCACAAAACGGTTGAAGCTCCTGTTCAAAAATGATGCTCCGAAATCAACTTCTGTCACCTTAGTGATACATTTTGGGATAGTACCTAAAGTTTAAAGCAGAAATTGGGGCACTTTTGAAATTTTCATTTTTGACCAAAATCGACAGGTCCGGGGCTTAGGGAATTTCTCATATGCCACAAAACGGTTGAAGCTCCTGTTCAAAAATGATGCTCCGAAATCAACTTCTGTCACCTTAGTGATACATTTTGGGATAGTACCTAAAGTTTAAAGCAGAAATTGGGGCACCTTTGAAATTTTCATTTTTGACCAAAATCAACAGGTCCAGGGCTTAGGGAATTTCTCATATGCCACAAAACGGTTGAAGCTACTGTTCAAAAATGATGCTCCAAAATCAACTCCTGTAACCTTAGTGATACATTTTGGGATAGTAACTAAAGTATAAAGCAGAAATTGGGGCACCTTTGAAATTTTCATTTTTGACCAAAATCGACAGGTCCGGGGTTTAGGGAATTTCTCATATGCCACAAAACGGATGAAGCTCCTGTTCAAAAATGATGCTCCGAAATCAACTTCTGTCACCTTAGTGATACATTTTGGGATAGTACCTAAAGTTTAAAGCAGAAATTAGGGCACATTTGAAATTTTCATTTTTGACCAAATTCGACAGGTCCGGTGCTTAGGGAATTTCTCATCTGCCACAAAACGGTTGAAGCTCCTGTTCAAAAATGATGCTCCGAAATCAACTTCTGTCACCTTAGTGATACATTTTGGGATAGTAACTAAAGTATAAAGCAGAAATTGGGGCACTTTTGACATTTTCATTTTTGACCAAAATCGACAGGTCCGGGGCTTAGGGAATTTCTCATATGCCACAAAACGGATGAAGCTCCTGTTCAAAAATGATGCTCCGAAATCAACTTCTGTCACCTTAGTGATACATTTTGGGATAGTACCTGAAGTTTAAAGCAGAAATTGGGGCACCTTTGAAATTTTCATTTTTGACCAAAATCGACAGGTCCGGGGCTTAGGGAATTTCTCATCTGCCACAAAACGGTTGAAGCTCCTGTTCAAAAATGATGCTCCGAAATCAACTTCTGTCACCTTATTGATACATTTTGGGATAGTACCTAAAGTTTAAAGCAGAAATTGGGTCACTTTTGCCATTTTCATTTTTGACCAAAATCGACAGGTCCGGGGCTTAGGGAATTTCTCATATGCCACAAAACGGATGAAGCTCCTGTTCAAAAATGATGCTCCGAAATCAACTTCTGTCACCTTAGTGATACATTTTGGGATAGTACCTGAAGTTTGAAGCAGAAATTGGGGCATTTTTAAAATTTTCATTTTTGACCAAAATCGACAGGTCTGGGGCTTAGGGAATTTCTGATCTGCCACAAAACGGTTGAAGCTCCTGTTCAAAAATAATGCTCCGAAATCAACTTCTGTCACCATTTTGGGATAGTACCTAAAGTTTAAAGCAGAAATTGGGTCACTTTTGAAATTTTCATTTTTGACCAAAATCGACAGGTCCGGGGCTTAGGGAATTTCTCATATGCCACAAAACGGATGAAGCTCCTGTTCAAAAATGATGCTCCGAAATCAACTTCTGTCACCTTAGTGATACATTTTGGGATAGTACCTAAAGTTTAAAGCAGAAATTAGGGCACTTTTGAAATTTTCATTTTTGACCAAATTCGACAGGTCCGGTGCTTAGGGAATTTCTCATCTGCCACAAAACGGTTGAAGCTCCTGTTCAAAAATGATGCTCCGAAATCAACTTCTGTCACCTTAGTGATACATTTTGGGATAGTAACTAAAGTATAAAGCAGAAATTGGGGCACTTTTGACATTTTCATTTTTGACCAAAATCGACAGGTCCGGGGCTTAGGGAATTTCTCATATGCCACAAAACGGATGAAGCTCCTGTTCAAAAATGATGCTCCGAAATCAACTTCTGTCACCTTAGTGATACATTTTGGGATAGTACCTAAAGTTTAAAGCAGAAATTGGGTCACTTTTGCCATTTTCATTTTTGACCAAAATCGACAGGTCCGGGGCTTAGGGAATTTCTCATATGCCACAAAACGGATGAAGCTCCTGTTCAAAAATGATGCTCCGAAATCAACTTCTGTCACCTTAGTGATACATTTTGGGATAGTACCTGAAGTTTGAAGCAGAAATTGGGGCATTTTTAAAATTTTCATTTTTGACCAAAATTGACAGGTCTGGGGCTTAGGGAATTTCTGATCTGCCACAAAACGGTTGAAGCTCCTGTTCAAAAATGATGCTCCGAAATCAACTTCTGTCACCATTTTGGGATAGTACCTAAAGTTTAAAGCAGAAATTGGGGCACTTTTGAAATTTTCATTTTTGACCAAAATCGACAGGTCCGGGGCTTAGGGAATTTCTCATATGCCACAAAACGGATGAAGCTCCTGTTCAAAAATGATGCTCCGAAATCAACTTCTGTCACCTTAGTTATACATTTTGGGATAGTACCTAAAGTTTAAAGCAGAAATTGGGGCACCTTTGAAATTTTCATTTTTGACCAAAATCAACAGGTCCGGGGCTTAGGGAATTTCTCATATGCCACAAAACGGTTGAAGCTCCTGTTCAAAAATGATGCTCCAAAATCAACTCCTGTCACCTTAGTGATACATTTTGGGATAGTAACTAAAGTATAAAGCAGAAATTGGGGCACCTTTGAAATTTTCATTTTTGACCAAAATCGACAGGTCCGGGGTTTAGGGAATTTCTCATATGCCACAAAACGGATGAAGCTCCTGTTCAAAAATGATGCTCCGAAATCAACTTCTGTCACCTTAGTGATACATTTTGGGATAGTACCTGAAGTTTGAAGCAGAAATTGGGGCATTTTTAAAATTTTCATTTTTGACCAAAATTGACAGGTCTGGGGCTTAGGGAATTTCTGATCTGCCACAAAACGGTTGAAGCTCCTGTTCAAAAATGATGCTCCAAAATCAACTCCTGTCACCTTAGTGATACATTTTGGGATAGTAACTAAAGTATAAAGCAGAAATTGGGGCACCTTTGAAATTTTCATTTTTGACCAAAATCGACAGGTCCGGGGTTTAGGGAATTTCTCATATGCCACAAAACGGATGAAGCTCCTGTTCAAAAATGATGCTCCGAAATCAACTTCTGTCACCTTAGTGATACATTTTGGGATAGTACCTAAAGTTTAAAGCAGAAATTGGGTCACTTTTGCCATTTTCATTTTTGACCAAAATCGACAGGTCCGGGGCTTAGGGAATTTCTCATATGCCACAAAACGGATGAAGCTCCTGTTCAAAAATGATGCTCCGAAATCAACTTCTGTCACCTTAGTGATACATTTTGGGATAGTACCTGAAGTTTGAAGCAGAAATTGGGGCATTTTTAAAATTTTCATTTTTGACCAAAATTGACAGGTCTGGGGCTTAGGGAATTTCTGATCTGCCACAAAACGGTTGAAGCTCCTGTTCAAAAATGATGCTCCGAAATCAACTTCTGTCACCATTTTGGGATAGTACCTAAAGTTTAAAGCAGAAATTGGGGCACTTTTGAAATTTTCATTTTTGACCAAAATCGACAGGTCCGGGGCTTAGGGAATTTCTCATATGCCACAAAACGGATGAAGCTCCTGTTCAAAAATGATGCTCCGAAATCAACTTCTGTCACCTTAGTTATACATTTTGGGATAGTACCTAAAGTTTAAAGCAGAAATTGGGGCACCTTTGAAATTTTCATTTTTGACCAAAATCAACAGGTCCGGGGCTTAGGGAATTTCTCATATGCCACAAAACGGTTGAAGCTCCTGTTCAAAAATGATGCTCCAAAATCAACTCCTGTCACCTTAGTGATACATTTTGGGATAGTAACTAAAGTATAAAGCAGAAATTGGGGCACCTTTGAAATTTTCATTTTTGACCAAAATCGACAGGTCCGGGGTTTAGGGAATTTCTCATATGCCACAAAACGGATGAAGCTCCTGTTCAAAAATGATGCTCCGAAATCAACTTCTGTAACCTTAGTGATACATTTTGGGATAGTACCTGAAGTTTAAAGCAGAAATTGGGGCACTTTTGAAATTTTCATTTTTGACCAAAATCGACAGGTCTGGGGCTTAGGGAATTTCTCATCTGCCACAAAACGGTTGAAGCTCCTGTTCAAAAATGATGCTACGAAATCAACTTCTGTCACCTTAGTGATACATTTTGGGATAGTACCTACAGTTTAAAACAGAAATTAGGGCACTTTTGAAATTTTCATTTTTGACCAAAATCGACAGGTCCGGGGCTTAGGGAATTTCTCATCTGCCACAAAACGGTTGAAGCTCCTGTTCAAAAATGATGCTACGAAATCAACTTCTGTCACCTTAGTGATACATTTTGAGATAGTACCTAAAGTTTAAAGCAGAAATTGGGGCACCTTTGAAATTTTCATTTTTGACCAAAATCGACAGGTCCAAGGCTTAGGGAATTTCTCATATGCCACAAAACGGTTGAAGCTCCTGTTCAAAAATGATGCTCCGAAATCAACTTCTGTCACCTTAGTGATACATTTTGGGATAGTACCTACAGTTTAAAACAGAAATTAGGGCACTTTTGAAATTTTCATTTTTGACCAAAATCGACAGGTCCGGGGCTTAGGGAATTTCTCATCTGCCACAAAACGGTTGAAGCTCCTGTTCAAAAATGATGCTCCGAAATCAACTTCTGTCACCTTAGTGATACATTTTGGGATAGTACCTAAAGTTTAAAGCAGAAATTGGGGCACCTTTGAAATTTTCATTTTTGACCAAAATCGACAGGTCCAAGGCTTAGGGAATTTCTCATATGCCACAAAACGGTTGAAGCTCCTGTTCAAAAATGATGCTCCGAAATCAACTTCTGTCACCTTAGTGATACATTTTGGGATAGTACCTAAAGTTTAAAGCAGAAATTGGGGCACCTTTGAAATTTTCATTTTTGACCAAAATCAACAGGTCCAGGGCTTAGGGAATTTCTCATATGCCACAAAACGGTTGAAGCTACTGTTCAAAAATGATGCTCCAAAATCAACTCCTGTAACCTTAGTGATACATTTTGGGATAGTAACTAAAGTATAAAGCAGAAATTGGGGCACCTTTGAAATTTTCATTTTTGACCAAAATCGACAGGTCCGGGGTTTAGGGAATTTCTCATATGCCACAAAACGGATGAAGCTCCTGTTCAAAAATGATGCTCCGAAATCAACTTCTGTCACCTTAGTGATACATTTTGGGATAGTACCTAAAGTTTAAAGCAGAAATTAGGGCACATTTGAAATTTTCATTTTTGACCAAATTCGACAGGTCCGGTGCTCAGGGAATTTCTCATCTGCCACAAAACGGTTGAAGCTCCTGTTCAAAAATGATGCTCCGAAATCAACTTCTGTCACCTTAGTGATACATTTTGGGATAGTAACTAAAGTATAAAGCAGAAATTGGGGCACTTTTGACATTTTCATTTTTGACCAAAATCGACAGGTCCGGGGCTTAGGGAATTTCTCATATGCCACAAAACGGATGAAGCTCCTGTTCAAAAATGATGCTCCGAAATCAACTTCTGTCACCTTAGTGATACATTTTGGGATAGTACCTGAAGTTTAAAGCAGAAATTGGGGCACCTTTGAAATTTTCATTTTTGACCAAAATCGACAGGTCCGGGGCTTAGGGAATTTCTCATCTGCCACAAAACGGTTGAAGCTCCTGTTCAAAAATGATGCTCCGAAATCAACTTCTGTCACCTTAGTGATACATTTTGGGATAGTACCTAAAGTTTAAAGCAGAAATTGGGTCACTTTTGCCATTTTCATTTTTGACCAAAATCGACAGGTCCGGGGCTTAGGGAATTTCTCATATGCCACAAAACGGATGAAGCTCCTGTTCAAAAATGATGCTCCGAAATCAACTTCTGTCACCTTAGTGATACATTTTGGGATAGTACCTAAAGTTTAAAGCAGAAATTGGGTCACTTTTGAAATTTTCATTTTTGACCAAAATCGACAGGTCCGGGGCTTAGGGAATTTCTCATCTGCCACAAAACGGATGAAGCTCCTGTTCAAAAATGATGCTCCGAAATCAACTTCAGTCACCTTAGTGATACATTTTGGGATAGTACCTAAAGTTTAAAGCAGAAATTGGGGCACTTTTGCCATTTTCATTTTTGACCAAAATCGACAGGTCCGGGGCTTAGGGAATTTCTCATATGCCACAAAACGGATGAAGCTCCTGTTCAAAAATGATGCTCCGAAATCAACTTCTGTCACCTTAGTGATACATTTTGGGATAGTACCTGAAGTTTAAAGCAGAAATTGGGGCATTTGTAAAATTTTCATTTTTGACCAAAATCAACAGGTCTGGCGCTTAGGGAATTTCTCATCTGCCACAAAACGGTTGAAGCTCCTGTTCAAAAATGATGCTCCGAATGCAACTTCTGTCACCTTAGTGATACATTTTGGGATAGTACCTAAAGTTTAAAGCAGAAATTGGGGCACTTTTGAAATTTTCATTTTTGACCAAAATCGACAGGTCCGGGGTTTAGGGAATTTCTCATATGCACAAAACGGATGAAGCTCCTGTTAAAAATGATGCTCCGAAATCAACTTCTGTAACCTTAGTGATACATTTTGGGATAGTACCTGAAGTTTAAAGCAGAAATTGGGGCACTTTTGAAATTTTCATTTTTGACCAAAATCGACAGGTCTGGGGCTTAGGGAATTTCTCATCTGCCACAAAACGGTTGAAGCTCCTGTTCAAAAATGATGCTCCGAAATCAACTTCTGTCACCTTAGTGATACATTTTGGGATAGTACCTACAGTTTAAAACAGAAATTAGGGCACTTTTGAAATTTTCATTTTTGACCAAAATCGACAGGTCCGGGGCTTAGGGAATTTCTCATCTGCCACAAAACGGTTGAAGCTCCTGTTCAAAAATGATGCTCCGAAATCAACTTCTGTCACCTCAGTGATACATTTTGGGATAGTACCTAAAGTTTAAAGCAGAAATTGGGGCACCTTTGAAATTTTCATTTTTGACCAAAATCGACAGGTCCAGGGCTTAGGGAATTTCTCATATGCCACAAAACGGTTGAAGCTCCTGTTCAAAAATGATGCTCCGAAATCAACTTCTGTCACCTTAGTGATACATTTTGGTATAGTACCTAAAGTTTAAAGCAGAAATTGGGGCACCTTTGAAATTTTCATTTTTGACCAAAATCGACAGGTCCGGGGCTTAGGGAATTTCTCATCTGCCACAAAACGGTTGAAGCTCCTGTTCAAAAATGATGCTCCGAAATCAACTTCTGTCACCTTAGTGATACATTTTGGGATAGTACCTAAAGTTTAAAGCAGAAATTTGGTCACTTTTGAAATTTTCATTTTTGACCAAAATCAACAGGTCCGGGGCTTAGGGAATTTCTCATATGCCACAAAACGGTTGAAGCTCCTGTTCAAAAATGATGCTCCAAAATCAACTCCTGTCACCTTAGTGATACATTTTGGGATAGTACCTAAAGTATAAAGCAGAAATTGGGGCACCTTTGAAATTTTCATTTTTGACCAAAATTGACAGGTCCGGGGCTTAGGGAATTTCTCATATGCCACAAAACGGTTGAAGCTCCTGTTCAAAAATGATGCTCCGAAATCAACTTCTGTCACCTTAGTGATACATTTTGGGATAGTACCTGAAGTTTCAAGCAGAAATTGGGGCACTTTTGAAATTTTCATTTTTGACCAAAATCGACAGGTCCGGGGCTTAGGGAATTTCTCATCTGCCACAAAACGGTTGAAGCTCCTGTTCAAAAATGATGCTCCGAAATCACTTCTGTCACCTTAGTGATACATTTTGGGATAGTACCTAAAGTTTAAAGCAGAAATTGGGTCACTTTTGAAATTTTCATTTTTGACCAAAATCGACAGGTCCGGGGCTTAGGGAATTTCTCATCTGCCACAAAACGGTTGAAGCTACTGTTCAAAAATGATGCTCCAAAATCAACTCCTGTAACCTTAGTGATACATTTTGGGATAGTAACTAAGTATAAAGCAGAAATTGGGGCACCTTTGAAATTTTCATTTTTGACCAAAATCGACAGGTCCGGGGTTTAGGGAATTTCTCATATGCCACAAAACGGATGAAGCTCCTGTTCAAAAATGATGCTCCGAAATCAACTTCTGTCACCTTAGTGATACATTTTGGGATAGTACCTAAAGTTTAAAGCAGAAATTAGGGCACATTTGAAATTTTCATTTTTGACCAAATTCGACAGGTCCGGTGCTTAGGGAATTTCTCATCTGCCACAAAACGGTTGAAGCTCCTGTTCAAAAATGATGCTCCGAAATCAACTTCTGTCACCTTAGTGATACATTTTGGGATAGTAACTAAAGTATAAAGCAGAAATTGGGGCACTTTTGACATTTTCATTTTGACCAAAATCGACAGGTCCGGGGCTTAGGGAATTTCTCATATGCCACAAAACGGATGAAGCTCCTGTTCAAAAATGATGCTCCGAAATCAACTTCTGTCACCTTAGTGATACATTTTGGGATAGTACCTGAAGTTTAAAGCAGAAATTGGGGCACCTTTGAAATTTTCATTTTTGACCAAAATCGACAGGTCCGGGGCTTAGGGAATTTCTCATCTGCCACAAAACGGTTGAAGCTCCTGTTCAAAAATGATGCTCCGAAATCAACTTCTGTCACCTTATTGATACATTTTGGGATAGTACCTAAAGTTTAAAGCAGAAATTGGGTCACTTTTGCCATTTTCATTTTTGACCAAAATCGACAGGTCCGGGGCTTAGGGAATTTCTCATATGCCACAAAACGGATGAAGCTCCTGTTCAAAAATGATGCTCCGAAATCAACTTCTGTCACCTTAGTGATACATTTTGGGATAGTACCTGAAGTTTGAAGCAGAAATTGGGGCATTTTTAAAATTTTCATTTTTGACCAAAATCGACAGGTCTGGGGCTTAGGGAATTTCTGATCTGCCACAAAACGGTTGAAGCTCCTGTTCAAAAATAATGCTCCGAAATCAACTTCTGTCACCATTTTGGGATAGTACCTAAAGTTTAAAGCAGAAATTGGGGCACTTTTGAAATTTTCATTTTTGACCAAAATCGACAGGTCCGGGGCTTAGGAATTTCTCATATGCCACAAAACGGATGAAGCTCCTGTTCAAAAATGATGCTCCGAAATCAACTTCTGTCACCTTAGTGATACATTTTGGGATAGTACCTAAAGTTTAAAGCAGAAATTAGGGCACTTTAGAAATTTTCATTTTTGACCAAATTCGACAGGTCCGGTGCTTAGGGAATTTCTCATCTGCCACAAAACGGTTGAAGCTCCTGTTCAAAATGATGCTCCGAAATCAACTTCTGTCACCTTAGTGATACATTTTGGGATAGTAACTAAAGTATAAAGCAGAAATTGGGGCACTTTTGACATTTCATTTTTGACCAAAATCGACAGGTCCGGGGCTTAGGGAATTTCTCATATGCCACAAAACGGATGAAGCTCCTGTTCAAAATGATGCTCCGAAATCAACTTCTGTCACCTTAGTGATACATTTTGGGATAGTACCTAAAGTTTAAAGCAGAAATTGGGTCACTTTTGCCATTTTCATTTTTGACCAAAATCGACAGGTCCGGGGCTTAGGGAATTTCTCATATGCCACAAAACGGATGAAGCTCCTGTTCAAAAATGATGCTCCGAAATCAACTTCTGTCACCTTAGTGATACATTTTGGGATAGTACCTGAAGTTTGAAGCAGAAATTGGGGCATTTTTAAAATTTTCATTTTTGACCAAAATTGACAGGTCTGGGGCTTAGGGAATTTCTGATCTGCCACAAAACGTTGAAGCTCCTGTTCAAAAATGATGCTCCGAAATCAACTTCTGTCACCATTTTGGGATAGTACCTAAAGTTTAAAGCAGAAATTGGGGCACTTTTGAAATTTTCATTTTTGACCAAAATCGACAGGTCCGGGGCTTAGGGAATTTCTCATATGCCACAAAACGGATGAAGCTCCTGTTCAAAAATGATGCTCCGAAATCAACTTCTGTCACCTTAGTTATACATTTTGGGATAGTACCTAAAGTTTAAAGCAGAAATTGGGGCACCTTTGAAATTTTCATTTTTGACCAAAATCAACAGGTCCGGGGCTTAGGGAATTTCTCATATGCCACAAAACGGTTGAAGCTCCTGTTCAAAAATGATGCTCCAAAATCAACTCCTGTCACCTTAGTGATACATTTTGGGATAGTAACTAAAGTATAAAGCAGAAATTGGGGCACCTTTGAAATTTTCATTTTTGACCAAAATCGACAGGTCCGGGGTTTAGGGAATTTCTCATATGCCACAAAACGGATGAAGCTCCTGTTCAAAAATGATGCTCCGAAATCAACTTCTGTAACCTTAGTGATACATTTTGGGATAGTACCTGAAGTTTAAAGCAGAAATTGGGGCACTTTTGAAATTTTCATTTTTGACCAAAATCGACAGGTCTGGGGCTTAGGGAATTTCTCATCTGCCACAAAACGGTTGAAGCTCCTGTTCAAAAATGATGCTACGAAATCAACTTCTGTCACCTTAGTGATACATTTTGGGATAGTACCTACAGTTTAAAACAGAAATTAGGGCACTTTTGAAATTTTCATTTTTGACCAAAATCGACAGGTCCGGGGCTTAGGGAATTTCTCATCTGCCACAAAACGGTTGAAGCTCCTGTTCAAAAATGATGCTACGAAATCAACTTCTGTCACCTTAGTGATACATTTTGGGATAGTACCTAAAGTTTAAAGCAGAAATTGGGGCACCTTTGAAATTTTCATTTTTGACCAAAATCGACAGGTCCAAGGCTTAGGGAATTTCTCATATGCCACAAAACGGTTGAAGCTCCTGTTCAAAAATGATGCTCCGAAATCAACTTCTGTCACCTTAGTGATACATTTTGGGATAGTACCTACAGTTTAAAACAGAAATTAGGGCACTTTTGAAATTTTCATTTTTGACCAAAATCGACAGGTCCGGGGCTTAGGGAATTTCTCATCTGCCACAAAACGGTTGAAGCTCCTGTTCAAAAATGATGCTCCGAAATCAACTTCTGTCACCTTAGTGATACATTTTGGGATAGTAACTAAAGTTTAAAGCAGAAATTGGGGCACCTTTGAAATTTTCATTTTTGACCAAAATCGACAGGTCCAAGGCTTAGGGAATTTCTCATATGCCACAAAACGGTTGAAGCTCCTGTTCAAAAATGATGCTCCGAAATCAACTTCTGTCACCTTAGTGATACATTTTGGGATAGTACCTAAAGTTTAAAGCAGAAATTGGGGCACCTTTGAAATTTTCATTTTTGACCAAAATCAACAGGTCCAGGGCTTAGGGAATTTCTCATATGCCACAAAACGGTTGAAGCTACTGTTCAAAAATGATGCTCCAAAATCAACTCCTGTAACCTTAGTGATACATTTTGGGATAGTAACTAAAGTATAAAGCAGAAATTGGGGCACCTTTGAAATTTTCATTTTTGACCAAAATCGACAGGTCCGGGGTTTAGGGAATTTCTCATATGCCACAAAACGGATGAAGCTCCTGTTCAAAAATGATGCTCCGAAATCAACTTCTGTCACCTTAGTGATACATTTTGGGATAGTACCTAAAGTTTAAAGCAGAAATTAGGGCACATTTGAAATTTTCATTTTTGACCAAATTCGACAGGTCAGGTGCTCAGGGAATTTCTCATCTGCCACAAAACGGTTGAAGCTCCTGTTCAAAAATGATGCTCCGAAATCAACTTCTGTCACCTTAGTGATACATTTTGGGATAGTAACTAAAGTATAAAGCAGAAATTGGGGCACTTTTGACATTTTCATTTTTGACCAAAATCGACAGGTCCGGGGCTTAGGGAATTTCTCATATGCCACAAAACGGATGAAGCTCCTGTTCAAAAATGATGCTCCGAAATCAACTTCTGTCACCTTAGTGATACATTTTGGGATAGTACCTGAAGTTTAAAGCAGAAATTGGGGCACCTTTGAAATTTTCATTTTTGACCAAAATCGACAGGTCCGGGGCTTAGGGAATTTCTCATCTGCCACAAAACGGTTGAAGCTCCTGTTAAAAAATGATGCTCCGAAATCAACTTCTGTCACCTTAGTGATACATTTTGGGATAGTACCTAAAGTTTAAAGCAGAAATTGGGTCACTTTTGCCATTTTCATTTTTGACCAAAATCGACAGGTCCGGGGCTTAGGGAATTTCTCATATGCCACAAAACGGATGAAGCTCCTGTTCAAAAATGATGCTCCGAAATCAACTTCTGTAACCTTAGTGATACATTTTGGGATAGTACCTGAAGTTTAAAGCAGAAATTGGGGCACTTTTGAAATTTTCATTTTTGACCAAAATCGACAGGTCTGGGGCTTAGGGAATTTCTCATCTGCCACAAAACGGTTGAAGCTCCTGTTTAAAAATGATGCTCCGAAATCAACTTCTGTCACCTTAGTGATACATTTTGGGATAGTACCTAAAGTTTAAAGCAGAAATTGGGGCACCTTTGAAATTTTCATTTTTGACCAAAATCGACAGGTCCAGGGCTTAGGGAATTTCTCATATGCCACAAAACGGTTGAAGCTCCTGTTCAAAAATGATGCTCCGAAATCAACTTCTGTCACCTTAGTGATACATTTTGGGATAGTACCTAAAGTTTAAAGCAGAAATTGGGGCACCTTTGAAATTTTCATTTTTGACCAAAATCGACAGGTCCGGGGCTTAGGGAATTTCTCATCTGCCACAAAACGGTTGAAGCTCCTGTTCAAAAATGATGCTCCGAAATCAACTTCTGTCACCTTAGTGATACATTTTGGGATAGTACCTAAAGTTTAAAGCAGAAATTTGGTCACTTTTGAAATTTTCATTTTTGACCAAAATCAACAGGTCCGGGGCTTAGGGAATGTCTCATATGCCACAAAACGGTTGAAGCTCCTGTTCAAAAATGATGCTCCAAAATCAACTCCTGTCACCTTAGTGATACATTTTGGGATAGTACCTAAAGTATAAAGCAGAAATTGGGGCACCTTTGAAATTTTCATTTTTGACCAAAATTGACAGGTCCGGGGCTTAGGGAATTTCTCATATGCCACAAAACGGTTGAAGCTCCTGTTCAAAAATGATGCTCCGAAATCAACTTCTGTCACCTTAGTGATACATTTTGGGATAGTACCTAAAGTTTAAAGCAGAAATTGGGGCACTTTTGAAATTTTCATTTTTGACCAAAATCGACAGGTCCGGGGTTTAGGGAATTTCTCATATGCCACAAAACGGATGAAGCTCCTGTTCAAAAATGATGCTCCGAAATCAACTTCTGTAACCTTAGTGATACATTTTGGGATAGTACCTGAAGTTTAAAGCAGAAATTGGGGCACTTTTGAAATTTTCATTTTTGACCAAAATCGACAGGTCTGGGGCTTAGGGAATTTCTCATCTGCCACAAAACGGTTGAAGCTCCTGTTCAAAAATGATGCTCCGAAATCAACTTCTGTCACCTTAGTGATACATTTTGGGATAGTACCTACAGTTTAAAACAGAAATTAGGGCACTTTTGAAATTTTCATTTTTGACCAAAATCGACAGGTCCGGGGCTTAGGGAATTTCTCATCTGCCACAAAACGGTTGAAGCTCCTGTTCAAAAATGATGCTCCGAAATCAACTTCTGTCACCTTAGTGATACATTTTGGGATAGTACCTAAAGTTTAAAGCAGAAATTGGGGCACCTTTGAAATTTTCATTTTTGACCAAAATCGACAGGTCCAGGGCTTAGGGAATTTCTCATATGCCACAAAACGGTTGAAGCTCCTGTTCAAAAATGATGCTCCGAAATCAACTTCTGTCACCTTAGTGATACATTTTGGGATAGTACCTAAAGTTTAAAGCAGAAATTGGGGCACCTTTGAAATTTTCATTTTTGACCAAAATCGACAGGTCCGGGGCTTAGGGAATTTCTCATCTGCCACAAAACGGTTGAAGCTCCTGTTCAAAAATGATGCTCCGAAATCAACTTCTGTCACCTTAGTGATACATTTTGGGATAGTACCTAAAGTTTAAAGCAGAAATTGGGGCACCTTTGAAATTTTCATTTTTGACCAAAATCGACAGGTCCGGGGCTTAGGGAATTTCTCATCTGCCACAAAACGGTTGAAGCTCCTGTTCAAAAATGATGCTCCGAAATCAACTTCTGTCACCTTAGTGATACATTTTGGGATAGTACCTAAAGTTTAAAGCAGAAATTGGGTCACTTTTGAAATTTTCATTTTTGACCAAAATCAACAGGTCCGGGGCTTAGAGAATTTCTCATATGCCACAAAACGGTTGAAGCTCCTGTTCAAAAATGATGCTCCGAAATCAACTTCTGTCACCTTAGTGATACATTTTGGGATAGTACCTAAAGTATAAAGCAGAAATTGGGGCACCTTTGAAATTTTCATTTTTGACCAAAATTGACAGGTCCGGGGCTTAGGGAATTTCTCATATGCCACAAAACGGTTGAAGCTCCTGTTCAAAAATGATGCTCCGAAATCAACTTCTGTCACCTTAGTGATACATTTTGGGATAGTACCTAAAGTATAAAGCAGAAATTGGGGCACCTTTGAAATTTTCATTTTTTACCAAAATTGACAGGTCCGGGGCTTAGGGAATTTCTCATATGCCACAAAACGGTTGAAGCTCCTGTTCAAAAATGATGCTACGAAATCAACTTCTGTCACCTTAGTGATACATTTTGGGATAGTACCTACAGTTTAAAACAGAAATTAGGGCACTTTTGAAATTTTCATTTTTGACCAAAATCGACAGGTCCGGGGCTTAGGGAATTTCTCATCTGCCACAAAACGGTTGAAGCTCCTGTTCAAAAATGATGCTACGAAATCAACTTCTGTCACCTTAGTGATACATTTTGGGATAGTACCTAAAGTTTAAAGCAGAAATTGGGGCACCTTTGAAATTTTCATTTTTGACCAAAATCGACAGGTCCAAGGCTTAGGGAATTTCTCATATGCCACAAAACGGTTGAAGCTCCTGTTCAAAAATGATGCTCCGAAATCAACTTCTGTCACCTTAGTGATACATTTTGGGATAGTACCTACAGTTTAAAACAGAAATTAGGGCACTTTTGAAATTTTCATTTTTGACCAAAATCGACAGGTCCGGGGCTTAGGGAATTTCTCATCTGCCACAAAACGGTTGAAGCTCCTGTTCAAAAATGATGCTACGAAATCAACTTCTGTCACCTTAGTGATACATTTTGGGATAGTACCTAAAGTTTAAAGCAGAAATTGGGGCACCTTTGAAATTTTCATTTTTGACCAAAATCGACAGGTCCAAGGCTTAGGGAATTTCTCATATGCCACAAAACGGTTGAAGCTCCTGTTCAAAAATGATGCTCCGAAATCAACTTCTGTCACCTTAGTGATACATTTTGGGATAGTACCTACAGTTTAAAACAGAAATTAGGGCACTTTTGAAATTTTCATTTTTGACCAAAATCGACAGGTCCGGGGCTTAGGGAATTTCTCATCTGCCACAAAACGGTTGAAGCTCCTGTTCAAAAATGATGCTCCGAAATCAACTTCTGTCACCTTAGTGATACATTTTGGGATAGTACCTAAAGTTTAAAGCAGAAATTGGGGCACCTTTGAAATTTTCATTTTTGACCAAAATCGACAGGTCCAAGGCTTAGGGAATTTCTCATATGCCACAAAACGGTTGAAGCTCCTGTTCAAAAATGATGCTCCGAAATCAACTTCTGTCACCTTAGTGATACATTTTGGGATAGTACCTAAAGTTTAAAGCAGAAATTGGGGCACCTTTGAAATTTTCATTTTTGACCAAAATCAACAGGTCCAGGGCTTAGGGAATTTCTCATATGCCACAAAACGGTTGAAGCTACTGTTCAAAAATGATGCTCCAAAATCAACTCCTGTAACCTTAGTGATACATTTTGGGATAGTAACTAAAGTATAAAGCAGAAATTGGGGCACCTTTGAAATTTTCATTTTTGACCAAAATCGACAGGTCCGGGGTTTAGGGAATTTCTCATATGCCACAAAACGGATGAAGCTCCTGTTCAAAAATGATGCTCCGAAATCAACTTCTGTCACCTTAGTGATACATTTTGGGATAGTACCTAAAGTTTAAAGCAGAAATTAGGGCACATTTGAAATTTTCATTTTTGACCAAATTCGACAGGTCCGGTGCTCAGGGAATTTCTCATCTGCCACAAAACGGTTGAAGCTCCTGTTCAAAAATGATGCTCCGAAATCAACTTCTGTCACCTTAGTGATACATTTTGGGATAGTAACTAAAGTATAAAGCAGAAATTGGGGCACTTTTGACATTTTCATTTTTGACCAAAATCGACAGGTCCGGGGCTTAGGGAATTTCTCATATGCCACAAAACGGATGAAGCTCCTGTTCAAAAATGATGCTCCGAAATCAACTTCTGTCACCTTAGTGATACATTTTGGGATAGTACCTGAAGTTTAAAGCAGAAATTGGGGCACCTTTGAAATTTTCATTTTTGACCAAAATCGACAGGTCCGGGGCTTAGGGAATTTCTCATCTGCCACAAAACGGTTGAAGCTCCTGTTCAAAAATGATGCTCCGAAATCAACTTCTGTCACCTTAGTGATACATTTTGGGATAGTACCTAAAGTTTGAAGCAGAAATTGGGTCACTTTTGCCATTTTCATTTTTGACCAAAATCGACAGGTCCGGGGCTTAGGGAATTTCTCATATGCCACAAAACGGATGAAGCTCCTGTTCAAAAATGATGCTCCGAAATCAACTTCTGTCACCTTAGTGATACATTTTGGGATAGTACCTGAAGTTTGAAGCAGAAATTGGGGCATTTTTAAAATTTTCATTTTTGACCAAAATCAACAGGTCTGGGGCTTAGGGAATTTCTGATCTGCCACAAAACGGTTGAAGCTCCTGTTCAAAAATAATGCTCCGAAATCAACTTCTGTCACCATTTTGGGATAGTACCTAAAGTTTAAAGCAGAAATTGGGGCACTTTTGAAATTTTCATTTTTGACCAAAATCGACAGGTCTGGCGCTTAGGGAATTTCTCATCTGCCACAAAACGGTTGAAGCTCCTGTTCAAAAATGATGCTCCGAATGCAACTTCTGTCACCTTAGTGATACATTTTGGGATAGTACCTAAAGTTTAAAGCAGAAATTGGGGCACTTTTGAAATTTTCATTTTTGACCAAAATCGACAGGTCCGGGGTTTAGGGAATTTCTCATATGCCACAAAACGGATGAAGCTCCTGTTCAAAAATGATGCTCCGAAATCAACTTCTGTAACCTTAGTGATACATTTTGGGATAGTACCTGAAGTTTAAAGCAGAAATTGGGGCACTTTTGAAATTTTCATTTTTGACCAAAATCGACAGGTCTGGGGCTTAGGGAATTTCTCATCTGCCACAAAACGGTTGAAGCTCCTGTTCAAAAATGATGCTCCGAAATCAACTTCTGTCACCTTAGTGATACATTTTGGGATAGTACCTACAGTTTAAAACAGAAATTAGGGCACTTTTGAAATTTTCATTTTTGACCAAAATCGACAGGTCCGGGGCTTAGGGAATTTCTCATCTGCCACAAAACGGTTGAAGCTCCTGTTCAAAAATGATGCTCCGAAATCAACTTCTGTCACCTCAGTGATACATTTTGGGATAGTACCTAAAGTTTAAAGCAGAAATTGGGGCACCTTTGAAATTTTCATTTTTGACCAAAATCGACAGGTCCAGGGCTTAGGGAATTTCTCATATGCCACAAAACGGTTGAAGCTCCTGTTCAAAAATGATGCTCCGAAATCAACTTCTGTCACCTTAGTGATACATTTTGGGATAGTACCTAAAGTTTAAAGCAGAAATTGGGGCACCTTTGAAATTTTCATTTTTGACCAAAATCGACAGGTCCGGGGCTTAGGGAATTTCTCATCTGCCACAAAACGGTTGAAGCTCCTGTTCAAAAATGATGCTCCGAAATCAACTTCTGTCACCTTAGTGATACATTTTGGGATAGTACCTAAAGTTTAAAGCAGAAATTTGGTCACTTTTGAAATTTTCATTTTTGACCAAAATCGACAGGTCCGGGGCTTAGGGAATTTCTCATATGCCACAAAACGGTTGAAGCTCCTGTTCAAAAATGATGCTCCAAAATCAACTCCTGTCACCTTAGTGATACATTTTGGGATAGTACCTAAAGTATAAAGCAGAAATTGGGGCACCTTTGAAATTTTCATTTTTGACCAAAATTGACAGGTCCGGGGCTTAGGGAATTTCTCATATGCCACAAAACGGTTGAAGCTCCTGTTCAAAAATAATGCTCCGAAATCAACTTCTGTCACCTTAGTGATACATTTTGGGATAGTACCTGAAGTTTCAAGCAGAAATTGGGGCACTTTTGAAATTTTCATTTTTGACCAAAATCGACAGGTCCGGGGCTTAGGGAATTTCTCATCTGCCACAAAACGGTTGAAGCTCCTGTTCAAAAATGATGCTCCGAAATCAACTTCTGTCACCTTAGTGATACATTTTGGGATAGTACCTAAAGTTTAAAGCAGAAATTGGGTCACTTTTGAAATTTTCATTTTTGACCAAAATCGACAGGTCCGGGGCTTAGGGAATTTCTCATCTGCCACAAAACGGATGAAGCTCCTGTTCAAAAATGATGCTCCGAAATCAACTTCAGTCACCTTAGTGATACATTTTGGGATAGTACCTAAAGTTTAAAGCAGAAATTGGGGCACTTTTGCCATTTTCATTTTTGACCAAAATCGACAGGTCCGGGGCTAAGGGAATTTCTCATATGCCACAAAACGGATGAAGCTCCTGTTCAAAAATGATGCTCCGAAATCAACTTCTGTCACCTTAGTGATACATTTTGGGATAGTACCTGAAGTTTAAAGCAGAAATTGGGGCATTTGTAAAATTTTCATTTTTGACCAAAATCAACAGGTCTGGCGCTTAGGGAATTTCTCATCTGCCACAAAACGGTTGAAGCTCCTGTTCAAAAATGATGCTCCGAATGCAACTTCTGTCACCTTAGTGATACATTTTGGGATAGTACCTAAAGTTTAAAGCAGAAATTGGGGCACTTTTGAAATTTTCATTTTTGACCAAAATCGACAGGTCCGGGGTTTAGGGAATTTCTCATATGCCACAAAACGGATGAAGCTCCTGTTCAAAAATGATGCTCCGAAATCAACTTCTGTAACCTTAGTGATACATTTTGGGATAGTACCTGAAGTTTAAAGCAGAAATTGGGGCACTTTTGAAATTTTCATTTTTGACCAAAATCGACAGGTCTGGGGCTTAGGGAATTTCTCATCTGCCACAAAACAGTTGAAGCTCCTGTTCAAAAATGATGCTCCGAAATCAACTTCTGTCACCTTAGTGATACATTTTGGGATAGTACCTACAGTTTAAAACAGAAATTAGGGCACTTTTGAAATTTTCATTTTTGACCAAAATCGACAGGTCCGGGGCTTAGGGAATTTCTCATCTGCCACAAAACGGTTGAAGCTCCTGTTCAAAAATGATGCTCCGAAATCAACTTCTGTCACCTCAGTGATACATTTTGGGATAGTACCTAAAGTTTAAAGCAGAAATTGGGGCACCTTTGAAATTTTCATTTTTGACCAAAATCGACAGGTCCAGGGCTTAGGGAATTTCTCATATGCCACAAAACGGTTGAAGCTCCTGTTCAAAAATGATGCTCCGAAATCAACTTCTGTCACCTTAGTGATACATTTTGGGATAGTACCTAAAGTTTAAAGCAGAAATTGGGGCACCTTTGAAATTTTCATTTTTGACCAAAATCGACAGGTCCGGGGCTTAGGGAATTTCTCATCTGCCACAAAACGGTTGAAGCTCCTGTTCAAAAATGATGCTCCGAAATCAACTTCTGTCACCTTAGTGATACATTTTGGGATAGTACCTAAAGTTTAAAGCAGAAATTTGGTCACTTTTGAAATTTTCATTTTTGACCAAAATCAACAGGTCCGGGGCTTAGGGAATTTCTCATATGCCACAAAACGGTTGAAGCTCCTGTTCAAAAATGATGCTCCAAAATCAACTCCTGTCACCTTAGTGATACATTTTGGGATAGTACCTAAAGTATAAAGCAGAAATTGGGGCACCTTTGAAATTTTCATTTTTGACCAAAATTGACAGGTCCGGGGCTTAGGGAATTTCTCATATGCCACAAAACGGTTGAAGCTCCTGTTCAAAAATAATGCTCCGAAATCAACTTCTGTCACCTTAGTGATACATTTTGGGATAGTACCTGAAGTTTCAAGCAGAAATTGGGGCACTTTTGAAATTTTCATTTTTGACCAAAATCGACAGGTCCGGGGCTTAGGGAATTTCTCATATGCCACAAAACGGTTGAAGCTCCTGTTCAAAAATGATGCTCCGAAATCAACTTCTGTCACCTTAGTGATACATTTTGGGATAGTACCTAAAGTTTAAAGCAGAAATTGGGGCACTTTTGAAATTTTCATTTTTGACCAAAATCGACAGGTCCGGGGTTTAGGGAATTTCTCATATGCCACAAAACGGATGAAGCTCCTGTTCAAAAATGATGCTCCGAAATCAACTTCTGTAACCTTAGTGATACATTTTGGGATAGTACCTGAAGTTTAAAGCAGAAATTGGGGCACTTTTGAAATTTTCATTTTTGACCAAAATCGACAGGTCTGGGGCTTAGGGAATTTCTCATCTGCCACAAAACGGTTGAAGCTCCTGTTCAAAAATGATGCTCCGAAATCAACTTCTGTCACCTTAGTGATACATTTTGGGATAGTACCTACAGTTTAAAACAGAAATTAGGGCACTTTTGAAATTTTCATTTTTGACCAAAATCGACAGGTCCGGGGCTTAGGGAATTTCTCATCTGCCACAAAACGGTTGAAGCTCCTGTTCAAAAATGATGCTCCGAAATCAACTTCTGTCACCTCAGTGATACATTTTGGGATAGTACCTAAAGTTTAAAGCAGAAATTGGGGCACCTTTGAAATTTTCATTTTTGACCAAAATCGACAGGTCCAGGGCTTAGGGAATTTCTCATATGCCACAAAACGGTTGAAGCTCCTGTTCAAAAATGATGCTCCGAAATCAACTTCTGTCACCTTAGTGATACATTTTGGGATAGTACCTAAAGTTTAAAGCAGAAATTGGGGCACCTTTGAAATTTTCATTTTTGACCAAAATCGACAGGTCCGGGGCTTAGGGAATTTCTCATCTGCCACAAAACGGTTGAAGCTCCTGTTCAAAAATGATGCTCCGAAATCAACTTCTGTCACCTTAGTGATACATTTTGGGATAGTACCTAAAGTTTAAAGCAGAAATTTGGTCACTTTTGAAATTTTCATTTTTGACCAAAATCAACAGGTCCGGGGCTTAGGGAATTTCTCATATGCCACAAAACGGTTGAAGCTCCTGTTCAAAAATGATGCTCCAAAATCAACTCCTGTCACCTTAGTGATACATTTTGGGATAGTACCTAAAGTATAAAGCAGAAATTGGGGCACCTTTGAAATTTTCATTTTTGACCAAAATTGACAGGTCCGGGGCTTAGGGAATTTCTCATATGCCACAAAACGGTTGAAGCTCCTGTTCAAAAATGATGCTCCGAAATCAACTTCTGTCACCTTAGTGATACATTTTGGGATAGTACCTGAAGTTTCAAGCAGAAATTGGGGCACTTTTGAAATTTTCATTTTTGACCAAAATCGACAGGTCCGGGGCTTAGGGAATTTCTCATCTGCCACAAAACGGTTGAAGCTCCTGTTCAAAAATGATGCTCCGAAATCAACTTCTGTCACCTTAGTGATACATATTGGGATAGTACCTAAAGTTTAAAGCAGAAATTGGGTCACTTTTGAAATTTTCATTTTTGACCAAAATCGACAGGTCCGGGGCTTAGGGAATTTCTCATCTGCCACAAAACGGATGAAGCTCCTGTTCAAAAATGATGCTCCGAAATCAACTTCAGTCACCTTAGTGATACATTTTGGGATAGTACCTAAAGTTTAAAGCAGAAATTGGGGCACTTTTGCCATTTTCATTTTTGACCAAAATCGACAGGTCCGGGGCTAAGGAAATTTCTCATATGCCACAAAACGGATGAAGCTCCTGTTCAAAAATGATGCTCCGAAATCAACTTCTGTCACCTTAGTGATACATTTTGGGATAGTACCTGAAGTTTAAAGCAGAAATTGGGGCATTTGTAAAATTTTCATTTTTGACCAAAATCAACAGGTCTGGCGCTTAGGGAATTTCTCATCTGCCACAAAACGGTTGAAGCTCCTGTTCAAAAATGATGCTCCGAATGCAACTTCTGTCACCTTAGTGATACATTTTGGGATAGTACCTAAAGTTTAAAGCAGAAATTGGGGCACTTTTGAAATTTTCATTTTTGACCAAAATTGACAGGTCCGGGGTTTAGGGAATTTCTCATATGCCACAAAACGGATGAAGCTCCTGTTCAAAAATGATGCTCCGAAATCAACTTCTGTAACCTTAGTGATACATTTTGGGATAGTACCTGAAGTTTAAAGCAGAAATTGGGGCACTTTTGAAATTTTCATTTTTGACCAAAATCGACAGGTCTGGGGCTTAGGGAATTTCTCATCTGCCACAAAACGGTTGAAGCTCCTGTTCAAAAATGATGCTCCGAAATCAACTTCTGTCACCTTAGTGATACATTTTGGGATAGTACCTACAGTTTAAAACAGAAATTAGGGCACTTTTGAAATTTTCATTTTTGACCAAAATCGACAGGTCCGGGGCTTAGGGAATTTCTCATCTGCCACAAAACGGTTGAAGCTCCTGTTCAAAAATGATGCTCCGAAATCAACTTCTGTCACCTCAGTGATACATTTTGGGATAGTACCTAAAGTTTAAAGCAGAAATTGGGGCACCTTTGAAATTTTCATTTTTGACCAAAATCGACAGGTCCAGGGCTTAGGGAATTTCTCATCTGCCACAAAACGGTTGAAGCTCCTGTTCAAAAATGATGCTCCGAAATCAACTTCTGTCACCTTAGTGATACATTTTGGGATAGTACCTAAAGTTTAAAGCAGAAATTTGGTCACTTTTGAAATTTTCATTTTTGACCAAAATCAACAGGTCCGGGGCTTAGGGAATTTCTCATATGCCACAAAACGGTTGAAGCTCCTGTTCAAAAATGATGCTCCAAAATCAACTCCTGTCACCTTAGTGATACATTTTGGGATAGTACCTAAAGTATAAAGCAGAAATTGGGGCACCTTTGAAATTTTCATTTTTGACCAAAATTGACAGGTCCGGGGCTTAGGGAATTTCTCATATGCCACAAAACGGTTGAAGCTCCTGTTCAAAAATGATGCTCCGAAATCAACTTCTGTCACCTTAGTGATACATTTTGGGATAGTACCTGAAGTTTCAAGCAGAAATTGGGGCACTTTTGAAATTTTCATTTTTGACCAAAATCGACAGGTCCGGGGCTTAGGGAATTTCTCATATGCCACAAAACGGTTGAAGCTCCTGTTCAAAAATGATGCTCCGAAATCAACTTCTGTCACCTTAGTGATACATTTTGGGATAGTACCTAAAGTTTAAAGCAGAAATTGGGGCACTTTTGAAATTTTCATTTTTGACCAAAATCGACAGGTCCGGGGTTTAGGGAATTTCTCATATGCCACAAAACGGATGAAGCTCCTGTTCAAAAATGATGCTCCGAAATCAACTTCTGTAACCTTAGTGATACATTTTGGGATAGTACCTGAAGTTTAAAGCAGAAATTGGGGCACTTTTGAAATTTTCATTTTTGACCAAAATCGACAGGTCTGGGGCTTAGGGAATTTCTCATCTGCCACAAAACGGTTGAAGCTCCTGTTCAAAAATGATGCTCCGAAATCAACTTCTGTCACCTTAGTGATACATTTTGGGATAGTACCTACAGTTTAAAACAGAAATTAGGGCACTTTTGAAATTTTCATTTTTGACCAAAATCGACAGGTCCGGGGCTTAGGGAATTTCTCATCTGCCACAAAACGGTTGAAGCTCCTGTTCAAAAATGATGCTCCGAAATCAACTTCTGTCACCTCAGTGATACATTTTGGGATAGTACCTAAAGTTTAAAGCAGAAATTGGGGCACCTTTGAAATTTTCATTTTTGACCAAAATCGACAGGTCCAGGGCTTAGGGAATTTCTCATATGCCACAAAACGGTTGAAGCTCCTGTTCAAAAATGATGCTCCGAAATCAACTTCTGTCACCTTAGTGATACATTTTGGGATAGTACCTAAAGTTTAAAGCAGAAATTGGGGCACCTTTGAAATTTTCATTTTTGACCAAAATCGACAGGTCCGGGGCTTAGGGAATTTCTCATCTGCCACAAAACGGTTGAAGCTCCTGTTCAAAAATGATGCTCCGAAATCAACTTCTGTCACCTTAGTGATACATTTTGGGATAGTACCTAAAGTTTAAAGCAGAAATTTGGTCACTTTTGAAATTTTCATTTTTGACCAAAATCAACAGGTCCGGGGCTTAGGGAATTTCTCATATGCCACAAAACGGTTGAAGCTCCTGTTCAAAAATGATGCTCCAAAATCAACTCCTGTCACCTTAGTGATACATTTTGGGATAGTACCTAAAGTATAAAGCAGAAATTGGGGCACCTTTGAAATTTTCATTTTTGACCAAAATTGACAGGTCCGGGGCTTAGGGAATTTCTCATATGCCACAAAACGGTTGAAGCTCCTGTTCAAAAATGATGCTCCGAAATCAACTTCTGTCACCTTAGTGATACATTTTGGGATAGTACCTGAAGTTTCAAGCAGAAATTGGGGCACTTTTGAAATTTTCATTTTTGACCAAAATCGACAGGTCCGGGGCTTAGGGAATTTCTCATATGCCACAAAACGGTTGAAGCTCCTGTTCAAAAATGATGCTCCGAAATCAACTTCTGTCACCTTAGTGATACATTTTGGGATAGTACCTAAAGTTTAAAGCAGAAATTGGGGCACTTTTGAAATTTTCATTTTTGACCAAAATCGACAGGTCCGGGGTTTAGGGAATTTCTCATATGCCACAAAACGGATGAAGCTCCTGTTCAAAAATGATGCTCCGAAATCAACTTCTGTAACCTTAGTGATACATTTTGGGATAGTACCTGAAGTTTAAAGCAGAAATTGGGGCACTTTTGAAATTTTCATTTTTGACCAAAATCGACAGGTCTGGGGCTTAGGGAATTTCTCATCTGCCACAAAACGGTTGAAGCTCCTGTTCAAAAATGATGCTCCGAAATCAACTTCTGTCACCTTAGTGATACATTTTGGGATAGTACCTACAGTTTAAAACAGAAATTAGGGCACTTTTGAAATTTTCATTTTTGACCAAAATCGACAGGTCCGGGGCTTAGGGAATTTCTCATCTGCCACAAAACGGTTGAAGCTCCTGTTCAAAAATGATGCTCCGAAATCAACTTCTGTCACCTCAGTGATACATTTTGGGATAGTACCTAAAGTTTAAAGCAGAAATTGGGGCACCTTTGAAATTTTCATTTTTGACCAAAATCGACAGGTCCAGGGCTTAGGGAATTTCTCATATGCCACAAAACGGTTGAAGCTCCTGTTCAAAAATGATGCTCCGAAATCAACTTCTGTCACCTTAGTGATACATTTTGGGATAGTACCTAAAGTTTAAAGCAGAAATTGGGGCACCTTTGAAATTTTCATTTTTGACCAAAATCGACAGGTCCGGGGCTTAGGGAATTTCTCATCTGCCACAAAACGGTTGAAGCTCCTGTTCAAAAATGATGCTCCGAAATCAACTTCTGTCACCTTAGTGATACATTTTGGGATAGTACCTAAAGTTTAAAGCAGAAATTTGGTCACTTTTGAAATTTTCATTTTTGACCAAAATCAACAGGTCCGGGGCTTAGGGAATTTCTCATATGCCACAAAACGGTTGAAGCTCCTGTTCAAAAATGATGCTCCAAAATCAACTCCTGTCACCTTAGTGATACATTTTGGGATAGTACCTAAAGTATAAAGCAGAAATTGGGGCACCTTTGAAATTTTCATTTTTGACCAAAATTGACAGGTCCGGGGCTTAGGGAATTTCTCATATGCCACAAAACGGTTGAAGCTCCTGTTCAAAAATGATGCTCCGAAATCAACTTCTGTCACCTTAGTGATACATTTTGGGATAGTACCTGAAGTTTCAAGCAGAAATTGGGGCACTTTTGAAATTTTCATTTTTGACCAAAATCGACAGGTCCGGGGCTTAGGGAATTTCTCATCTGCCACAAAACGGTTGAAGCTCCTGTTCAAAAATGATGCTCCGAAATCAACTTCTGTCACCTTAGTGATACATTTTGGGATAGTACCTAAAGTTTAAAGCAGAAATTGGGTCACTTTTGAAATTTTCATTTTTGACCAAAATCGACAGGTCCGGGGCTTAGGGAATTTCTCATCTGCCACAAAACGGATGAAGCTCCTGTTCAAAAATGATGCTCCGAAATCAACTTCAGTCACCTTAGTGATACATTTTGGGATAGTACCTAAAGTTTAAAGCAGAAATTGGGGCACTTTTGCCATTTTCATTTTTGACCAAAATCGACAGGTCCGGGGCTAAGGGAATTTCTCATATGCCACAAAACGGATGAAGCTCCTGTTCAAAAATGATGCTCCGAAATCAACTTCTGTCACCTTAGTGATACATTTTGGGATAGTACCTGAAGTTTAAAGCAGAAATTGGGGCATTTGTAAAATTTTCATTTTTGACCAAAATCAACAGGTCTGGCGCTTAGGGAATTTCTCATCTGCCACAAAACGGTTGAAGCTCCTGTTCAAAAATGATGCTCCGAATGCAACTTCTGTCACCTTAGTGATACATTTTGGGATAGTACCTAAAGTTTAAAGCAGAAATTGGGGCACTTTTGAAATTTTCATTTTTGACCAAAATCGACAGGTCCGGGGTTTAGGGAATTTCTCATATGCCACAAAACGGATGAAGCTCCTGTTCAAAAATGATGCTCCGAAATCAACTTCTGTAACCTTAGTGATACATTTTGGGATAGTACCTGAAGTTTAAAGCAGAAATTGGGGCACTTTTGAAATTTTCATTTTTGACCAAAATCGACAGGTCTGGGGCTTAGGGAATTTCTCATCTGCCACAAAACGGTTGAAGCTCCTGTTCAAAAATGATGCTCCGAAATCAACTTCTGTCACCTTAGTGATACATTTTGGGATAGTACCTACAGTTTAAAACAGAAATTAGGGCACTTTTGAAATTTTCATTTTTGACCAAAATCGACAGGTCCGGGGCTTAGGGAATTTCTCATCTGCCACAAAACGGTTGAAGCTCCTGTTCAAAAATGATGCTCCGAAATCAACTTCTGTCACCTCAGTGATACATTTTGGGATAGTACCTAAAGTTTAAAGCAGAAATTGGGGCACCTTTGAAATTTTCATTTTTGACCAAAATCGACAGGTCCAGGGCTTAGGGAATTTCTCATCTGCCACAAAACGGTTGAAGCTCCTGTTCAAAAATGATGCTCCGAAATCAACTTCTGTCACCTTAGTGATACATTTTGGGATAGTACCTAAAGTTTAAAGCAGAAATTTGGTCACTTTTGAAATTTTCATTTTTGACCAAAATCAACAGGTCCGGGGCTTAGGGAATTTCTCATATGCCACAAAACGGTTGAAGCTCCTGTTCAAAAATGATGCTCCAAAATCAACTCCTGTCACCTTAGTGATACATTTTGGGATAGTACCTAAAGTATAAAGCAGAAATTGGGGCACCTTTGAAATTTTCATTTTTGACCAAAATTGACAGGTCCGGGGCTTAGGGAATTTCTCATATGCCACAAAACGGTTGAAGCTCCTGTTCAAAAATGATGCTCCGAAATCAACTTCTGTCACCTTAGTGATACATTTTGGGATAGTACCTGAAGTTTCAAGCAGAAATTGGGGCACTTTTGAAATTTTCATTTTTGACCAAAATCGACAGGTCCGGGGCTTAGGGAATTTCTCATATGCCACAAAACGGTTGAAGCTCCTGTTCAAAAATGATGCTCCGAAATCAACTTCTGTCACCTTAGTGATACATTTTGGGATAGTACCTAAAGTTTAAAGCAGAAATTGGGGCACTTTTGAAATTTTCATTTTTGACCAAAATCGACAGGTCCGGGGTTTAGGGAATTTCTCATATGCCACAAAACGGATGAAGCTCCTGTTCAAAAATGATGCTCCGAAATCAACTTCTGTAACCTTAGTGATACATTTTGGGATAGTACCTGAAGTTTCAAGCAGAAATTGGGGCACTTTTGAAATTTTCATTTTTGACCAAAATCGACAGGTCTGGGGCTTAGGGAATTTCTCATCTGCCACAAAACGGTTGAAGCTCCTGTTCAAAAATGATGCTCCGAAATCAACTTCTGTCACCTTAGTGATACATTTTGGGATAGTACCTACAGTTTAAAACAGAAATTAGGGCACTTTTGAAATTTTCATTTTTGACCAAAATCGACAGGTCCGGGGCTTAGGGAATTTCTCATCTGCCACAAAACGGTTGAAGCTCCTGTTCAAAAATGATGCTCCGAAATCAACTTCTGTCACCTCAGTGATACATTTTGGGATAGTACCTAAAGTTTAAAGCAGAAATTGGGGCACCTTTGAAATTTTCATTTTTGACCAAAATCGACAGGTCCAGGGCTTAGGGAATTTCTCATATGCCACATAACGGTTGAAGCTCCTGTTCAAAAATGATGCTCCGAAATCAACTTCTGTCACCTTAGTGATACATTTTGGGATAGTACCTAAAGTTTAAAGCAGAAATTGGGGCACCTTTGAAATTTTCATTTTTGACCAAAATCGACAGGTCCGGGGCTTAGGGAATTTCTCATCTGCCACAAAACGGTTGAAGCTCCTGTTCAAAAATGATGCTCCGAAATCAACTTCTGTCACCTTAGTGATACATTTTGGGATAGTACCTAAAGTTTAAAGCAGAAATTTGGTCACTTTTGAAATTTTCATTTTTGACCAAAATCAACAGGTCCGGGGCTTAGGGAATTTCTCATATGCCACAAAACGGTTGAAGCTCCTGTTCAAAAATGATGCTCCAAAATCAACTCCTGTCACCTTAGTGATACATTTTGGGATAGTACCTAAAGTATAAAGCAGAAATTGGGGCACCTTTGAAATTTTCATTTTTGACCAAAATTGACAGGTCCGGGGCTTAGGGAATTTCTCATATGCCACAAAACGGTTGAAGCTCCTGTTCAAAAATGATGCTCCGAAATCAACTTCTGTCACCTTAGTGATACATTTTGGGATAGTACCTGAAGTTTCAAGCAGAAATTGGGGCACTTTTGAAATTTTCATTTTTGACCAAAATCGACAGGTCCGGGGCTTAGGGAATTTCTCATATGCCACAAAACGGTTGAAGCTCCTGTTCAAAAATGATGCTCCGAAATCAACTTCTGTCACCTTAGTGATACATTTTGGGATAGTACCTAAAGTTTAAAGCAGAAATTGGGGCACTTTTGAAATTTTCATTTTTGACCAAAATCGACAGGTCCGGGGTTTAGGGAATTTCTCATATGCCACAAAACGGATGAAGCTCCTGTTCAAAAATGATGCTCCGAAATCAACTTCTGTAACCTTAGTGATACATTTTGGGATAGTACCTGAAGTTTAAAGCAGAAATTGGGGCACTTTTGAAATTTTCATTTTTGACCAAAATCGACAGGTCTGGGGCTTAGGGAATTTCTCATCTGCCACAAAACGGTTGAAGCTCCTGTTCAAAAATGATGCTCCGAAATCAACTTCTGTCACCTTAGTGATACATTTTGGGATAGTACCTACAGTTTAAAACAGAAATTAGGGCACTTTTGAAATTTTCATTTTTGACCAAAATCGACAGGTCCGGGGCTTAGGGAATTTCTCATCTGCCACAAAACGGTTGAAGCTCCTGTTCAAAAATGATGCTCCGAAATCAACTTCTGTCACCTTAGTGATACATTTTGGGATAGTACCTAAAGTTTAAAGCAGAAATTGGGGCACCTTTGAAATTTTCATTTTTGACCAAAATCGACAGGTCCAGGGCTTAGGGAATTTCTCATATGCCACAAAACGGTTGAAGCTCCTGTTCAAAAATGATGCTCCGAAATCAACTTCTGTCACCTTAGTGATACATTTTGGGATAGTACCTAAAGTTTAAAGCAGAAATTGGGGCACCTTTGAAATTTTCATTTTTGACCAAAATCGACAGGTCCAAGGCTTAGGGAATTTCTCATCTGCCACAAAACGGTTGAAGCTCCTGTTCAAAAATGATGCTCCGAAATCAACTTCTGTCACCTTAGTGATACATTTTGGGATAGTACCTAAAGTTTAAAGCAGAAATTGGGGCACCTTTGAAATTTTCATTTTTGACCAAAATCGACAGGTCCGGGGCTTAGGGAATTTCTCATCTGCCACAAAACGGTTGAAGCTCCTGTTCAAAAATGATGCTCCGAAATCAACTTCTGTCACCTTAGTGATACATTTTGGGATAGTACCTAAAGTTTAAAGCAGAAATTGGGTCACTTTTGAAATTTTCATTTTTGACCAAAATCAACAGGTCCGGGGCTTAGGGAATTTCTCATATGCCACAAAACGGTTGAAGCTCCTGTTCAAAAATGATGCTCCGAAATCAACTTCTGTCACCTTAGTGATACATTTTGGGATAGTACCTAAAGTATAAAGCAGAAATTGGGGCACCTTTGAAATTTTCATTTTTGACCAAAATTGACAGGTCCGGGGCTTAGGGAATTTCTCATATGCCACAAAACGGTTGAAGCTCCTGTTCAAAAATGATGCTCCGAAATCAACTTCTGTCACCTTAGTGATACATTTTGGGATAGTACCTAAAGTATAAAGCAGAAATTGGGGCACCTTTGAAATTTTCATTTTTGACCAAAATTGACAGGTCCGGGGCTTAGGGAATTTCTCATATGCCACAAAACGGTTGAAGCTCCTGTTCAAAAATGATGCTCCGAAATCAACTTCTGTCACCTTAGTGATACATTTTGGGATAGTACCTGAAGTTTCAAGCAGAAATTGGGGCACTTTTGAAATTTTCATTTTTGACCAAAATCGACAGGTCTGGGGCTTAGGGAATTTCTCATATGCCACAAAACGGTTGAAGCTCCTGTTCAAAAATGATGCTCCGAAATCAACTTCTGTCACCTTAGTGATACATTTTGGGATAGTACCTAAAGTTTAAAGCAGAAATTGGGTCACTTTTGAAATTTTCATTTTTGACCAAAATCGACAGGTCCGGGGCTTAGGGAATTTCTCATCTGCCACAAAACGGATGAAGCTCCTGTTCAAAAATGATGCTCCGAAATCAACTTCTGTCACCTTAGTGATACATTTTGGGATAGTACCTGAAGTTTAAAGCAGAAATTGGGGCATTTGTAAAATTTTCATTTTTGACCAAAATCAACAGGTCTGGCGCTTAGGGAATTTCTCATCTGCCACAAAACGGTTGAAGCTCCTGTTCAAAAATGATGCTCCGAATGCAACTTCTGTCACCTTAGTGATACATTTTGGGATAGTACCTAAAGTTTAAAGCAGAAATTGGGGCACTTTTGAAATTTTCATTTTTGACCAAAATCGACAGGTCCGGGGTTTAGGGAATTTCTCATGTGCCACAAAACGGATGAAGCTCCTGTTCAAAAATGATGCTCCGAAATCAACTTCTGTAACCTTAGTGATACATTTTGGGATAGTACCTGAAGTTTAAAGTAGAAATTGGGGCACTTTTGAAATTTTCATTTTTGACCAAAATCGACAGGTCTGGGGCTTAGGGAATTTCTCATCTGCCACAAAACGGTTGAAGCTCCTGTTCAAAAATGATGCTCCGAAATCAACTTCTGTCACCTTAGTGATACATTTTGGGATAGTACCTACAGTTTAAAACAGAAATTAGGGCACTTTTGAAATTTTCATTTTTGACCAAAATCGACAGGTCCGGGGCTTAGGGAATTTCTCATCTGCCACAAAACGGTTGAAGCTCCTGTTCAAAAATGATGCTCCGAAATCAACTTCTGTCACCTTAGTGATACATTTTGGGATAGTACCTAAAGTTTAAAGCAGAAATTGGGGCACCTTTGAAATTTTCATTTTTGACCAAAATCGACAGGTCCAGGGCTTAGGGAATTTCTCATATGCCACAAAACGGTTGAAGCTCCTGTTCAAAAATGATGCTCCGAAATCAACTTCTGTCACCTTAGTGATACATTTTGGGATAGTACCTAAAGTTTAAAGCAGAAATTGGGGCACCTTTGAAATTTTCATTTTTGACCAAAATCGACAGGTCCGGGGCTTAGGGAATTTCTCATCTGCCACAAAACGGTTGAAGCTCCTGTTCAAAAATGATGCTCCGAAATCAACTTCTGTCACCTTAGTGATACATTTTGGGATAGTACCTAAAGTTTAAAGCAGAAATTTGGTCACTTTTGAAATTTTCATTTTTGACCAAAATCAACAGGTCCGGGGCTTAGGGAATTTCTCATATGCCACAAAACGGTTGAAGCTCCTGTTCAAAAATGATGCTCCAAAATCAACTCCTGTCACCTTAGTGATACATTTTGGGATAGTACCTAAAGTATAAAGCAGAAATTGGGGCACCTTTGAAATTTTCATTTTTGACCAAAATTGACAGGTCCGGGGCTTAGGGAATTTCTCATATGCCACAAAACGGTTGAAGCTCCTGTTCAAAAATGATGCTCCGAAATCAACTTCTGTCACCTTAGTGATACATTTTGGGATAGTACCTGAAGTTTCAAGCAGAAATTGGGGCACTTTTGAAATTTTCATTTTTGACCAAAATCGACAGGTCCGGGGCTTAGGGAATTTCTCATATGCCACAAAACGGTTGAAGCTCCTGTTCAAAAATGATGCTCCGAAATCAACTTCTGTCACCTTAGTGATACATTTTGGGATAGTACCTAAAGTTTAAAGCAGAAATTGGGGCACTTTTGAAATTTTCATTTTTGACCAAAATCGACAGGTCCGGGGTTTAGGGAATTTCTCATATGCCACAAAACGGATGAAGCTCCTGTTCAAAAATGATGCTCCGAAATCAACTTCTGTAACCTTAGTGATACATTTTGGGATAGTACCTGAAGTTTAAAGCAGAAATTGGGGCACTTTTGAAATTTTCATTTTTGACCAAAATCGACAGGTCTGGGGCTTAGGGAATTTCTCATCTGCCACAAAACGGTTGAAGCTCCTGTTCAAAAATGATGCTCCGAAATCAACTTCTGTCACCTTAGTGATACATTTTGGGATAGTACCTAAAGTTTAAAGCAGAAATTGGGGCACCTTTGAAATTTTCATTTTTGACCAAAATCGACAGGTCCAGGGCTTAGGGAATTTCTCATATGCCACAAAACGGTTGAAGCTCCTGTTCAAAAATGATGCTCCGAAATCAACTTCTGTCACCTTAGTGATACATTTTGGGATAGTACCTAAAGTTTAAAGCAGAAATTGGGGCACCTTTGAAATTTTCATTTTTGACCAAAATCGACAGGTCCGGGGCTTAGGGAATTTCTCATCTGCCACAAAACGGTTGAAGCTCCTGTTCAAAAATGATGCTCCGAAATCAACTTCTGTCACCTTAGTGATACATTTTGGGATAGTACCTAAAGTTTAAAGCAGAAATTTGGTCACTTTTGAAATTTTCATTTTTGACCAAAATCAACAGGTCCGGGGCTTAGGGAATTTCTCATATGCCACAAAACGGTTGAAGCTCCTGTTCAAAAATGATGCTCCAAAATCAACTCCTGTCACCTTAGTGATACATTTTGGGATAGTACCTAAAGTATAAAGCAGAAATTGGGGCACCTTTGAAATTTTCATTTTTGACCAAAATTGACAGGTCCGGGGCTTAGGGAATTTCTCATATGCCACAAAACGGTTGAAGCTCCTGTTCAAAAATGATGCTCCGAAATCAACTTCTGTCACCTTAGTGATACATTTTGGGATAGTACCTGAAGTTTCAAGCAGAAATTGGGGCACTTTTGAAATTTTCATTTTTGACCAAAATCGACAGGTCCGGGGCTTAGGGAATTTCTCATATGCCACAAAACGGTTGAAGCTCCTGTTCAAAAATGATGCTCCGAAATCAACTTCTGTCACCTTAGTGATACATTTTGGGATAGTACCTAAAGTTTAAAGCAGAAATTGGGGCACTTTTGAAATTTTCATTTTTGACCAAAATCGACAGGTCCGGGGTTTAGGGAATTTCTCATATGCCACAAAACGGATGAAGCTCCTGTTCAAAAATGATGCTCCGAAATCAACTTCTGTAACCTTAGTGATACATTTTGGGATAGTACCTGAAGTTTAAAGCAGAAATTGGGGCACTTTTGAAATTTTCATTTTTGACCAAAATCGACAGGTCTGGGGCTTAGGGAATTTCTCATCTGCCACAAAACGGTTGAAGCTCCTGTTCAAAAATGATGCTCCGAAATCAACTTCTGTCACCTTAGTGATACATTTTGGGATAGTACCTACAGTTTAAAACAGAAATTAGGGCACTTTTGAAATTTTCATTTTTGACCAAAATCGACAGGTCCGGGGCTTAGGGAATTTCTCATCTGCCACAAAACGGTTGAAGCTCCTGTTCAAAAATGATGCTCCGAAATCAACTTCTGTCACCTTAGTGATACATTTTGGGATAGTACCTAAAGTTTAAAGCAGAAATTGGGGCACCTTTGAAATTTTCATTTTTGACCAAAATCGACAGGTCCAGGGCTTAGGGAATTTCTCATATGCCACAAAACGGTTGAAGCTCCTGTTCAAAAATGATGCTCCGAAATCAACTTCTGTCACCTTAGTGATACATTTTGGGATAGTACCTAAAGTTTAAAGCAGAAATTGGGGCACCTTTGAAATTTTCATTTTTGACCAAAATCGACAGGTCCAAGGCTTAGGGAATTTCTCATCTGCCACAAAACGGTTGAAGCTCCTGTTCAAAAATGATGCTCCGAAATCAACTTCTGTCACCTTAGTGATACATTTTGGGATAGTACCTAAAGTTTAAAGCAGAAATTGGAGCACCTTTGAAATTTTCATTTTTGACCAAAATCGACAGGTCCGGGGCTTAGGGAATTTCTCATCTGCCACAAAACGGTTGAAGCTCCTGTTCAAAAATGATGCTCCGAAATCAACTTCTGTCACCTTAGTGATACATTTTGGGATAGTACCTAAAGTTTAAAGCAGAAATTGGGTCACTTTTGAAATTTTCATTTTTGACCAAAATCAACAGGTCCGGGGCTTAGGGAATTTCTCATATGCCACAAAACGGTTGAAGCTCCTGTTCAAAAATGATGCTCCGAAATCAACTTCTGTCACCTTAGTGATACATTTTGGGATAGTACCTAAAGTATAAAGCAGAAATTGGGGCACCTTTGAAATTTTCATTTTTGACCAAAATTGACAGGTCCGGGGCTTAGGGAATTTCTCATATGCCACAAAACGGTTGAAGCTCCTGTTCAAAAATGATGCTCCGAAATCAACTTCTGTCACCTTAGTGATACATTTTGGGATAGTACCTAAAGTATAAAGCAGAAATTGGGGCACCTTTGAAATTTTCATTTTTGACCAAAATTGACAGGTCCGGGGCTTAGGGAATTTCTCATATGCCACAAAACGGTTGAAGCTCCTGTTCAAAAATGATGCTCCGAAATCAACTTCTGTCACCTTAGTGATACATTTTGGGATAGTACCTGAAGTTTCAAGCAGAAATTGGGGCACTTTTGAAATTTTCATTTTTGACCAAAATCGACAGGTCTGGGGCTTAGGGAATTTCTCATATGCCACAAAACGGTTGAAGCTCCTGTTCAAAAATGATGCTCCGAAATCAACTTCTGTCACCTTAGTGATACATTTTGGGATAGTACCTAAAGTTTAAAGCAGAAATTGGGTCACTTTTGAAATTTTCATTTTTGACCAAAATCGACAGGTCCGGGGCTTAGGGAATTTCTCATCTGCCACAAAACGGATGAAGCTCCTGTTCAAAAATGATGCTCCGAAATCAACTTCTGTCACCTTAGTGATACATTTTGGGATAGTACCTGAAGTTTAAAGCAGAAATTGGGGCATTTGTAAAATTTTCATTTTTGACCAAAATCAACAGGTCTGGCGCTTAGGGAATTTCTCATCTGCCACAAAACGGTTGAAGCTCCTGTTCAAAAATGATGCTCCGAATGCAACTTCTGTCACCTTAGTGATACATTTTGGGATAGTACCTAAAGTTTAAAGCAGAAATTGGGGCACTTTTGAAATTTTCATTTTTGACCAAAATCGACAGGTCCGGGGTTTAGGGAATTTCTCATATGCCACAAAACGGATGAAGCTCCTGTTCAAAAATGATGCTCCGAAATCAACTTCTGTAACCTTAGTGATACATTTTGGGATAGTACCTGAAGTTTAAAGCAGAAATTGGGGCACTTTTGAAATTTTCATTTTTGACCAAAATCGACAGGTCTGGGGCTTAGGGAATTTCTCATCTGCCACAAAACGGTTGAAGCTCCTGTTCAAAAATGATGCTCCGAAATCAACTTCTGTCACCTTAGTGATACATTTTGGGATAGTACCTACAGTTTAAAACAGAAATTAGGGCACTTTTGAAATTTTCATTTTTGACCAAAATCGACAGGTCCGGGGCTTAGGGAATTTCTCATCTGCCACAAAACGGTTGAAGCTCCTGTTCAAAAATGATGCTCCGAAATCAACTTCTGTCACCTTAGTGATACATTTTGGGATAGTACCTAAAGTTTAAAGCAGAAATTGGGGCACCTTTGAAATTTTCATTTTTGACCAAAATCGACAGGTCCAGGGCTTAGGGAATTTCTCATATGCCACAAAACGGTTGAAGCTCCTGTTCAAAAATGATGCTCCGAAATCAACTTCTGTCACCTTAGTGATACATTTTGGGATAGTACCTAAAGTTTAAAGCAGAAATTGGGGCACCTTTGAAATTTTCATTTTTGACCAAAATCGACAGGTCCGGGGCTTAGGGAATTTCTCATCTGCCACAAAACGGTTGAAGCTCCTGTTCAAAAATGATGCTCCGAAATCAACTTCTGTCACCTTAGTGATACATTTTGGGATAGTACCTAAAGTATAAAGCAGAAATTGGGGCACCTTTGAAATTTTCATTTTTGACCAAAATTGACAGGTCCGGGGCTTAGGGAATTTCTCATCTGCCACAAAACGGTTGAAGCTCCTGTTCAAAAATGATGCTCCGAAATCAACTTCTGTCACCTTAGTGATACATTTTGGGATAGTACCTACAGTTTAAAACAGAAATTAGGGCACTTTTGAAATTTTCATTTTTGACCAAAATCGACAGGTCCGGGGCTTAGGGAATTTCTCATCTGCCACAAAACGGTTGAAGCTCCTGTTCAAAAATGATGCTCCGAAATCAACTTCTGTCACCTTAGTGATACATTTTGGGATAGTACCTAAAGTTTAAAGCAGAAATTGGGGCACCTTTGAAATTTTCATTTTTGACCAAAATCGACAGGTCCGGGGCTTAGGGAATTTCTCATCTGCCACAAAACGGTTGAAGCTCCTGTTCAAAAATGATGCTCCGAAATCAACTTCTGTCACCTTAGTGATACATTTTGGGATAGTACCTAAAGTTTAAAGCAGAAATTGGGTCACTTTTGAAATTTTCATTTTTGACCAAAATCAACAGGTCCGGGGCTTAGGGAATTTCTCATCTGCCACAAAACGGTTGAAGCTCCTGTTCAAAAATGATGCTCCAAAATCAACTCCTGTCACCTTAGTGATACATTTTGGGATAGTACCTAAAGTATAAAGCAGAAATTGGGGCACCTTTGAAATTTTCATTTTTGACCAAAATTGACAGGTCCGGGGCTTAGGGAATTTCTCATATGCCACAAAACGGTTGAAGCTCCTGTTCAAAAATGATGCTCCGAAATCAACTTCTGTCACCTTAGTGATACATTTTGGGATAGTACCTGAAGTTTCAAGCAGAAATTGGGGCACTTTTGAAATTTTCATTTTTAACCAAAATCGACAGGTCTGGGGCTTAGGGAATTTCTCATCTGCCACAAAACGGATGAAGCTCCTGTTCAAAAATGATGCTCCGAAATCAACTTCAGTCACCTTAGTGATACATTTTGGGATAGTACCTAAAGTTTAAAGCAGAAATTGGGGCACTTTTGCCATTTTCATTTTTGACCAAAATCGTCAGGTCCGGGGCTTAGGGAATTTCTCATATGCCACAAAACGGATGAAGCTCCTGTTCAAAAATGATGCTCCGAAATCAACTTCTGTCACCTTAGTGATACATTTTGGGATAGTACCTGAAGTTTAAAGCAGAAATTGGGGCATTTGTAAAATTTTCATTTTTGACCAATATCAACAGATCTGGCGCTTAGGGAATTTCTCATCTGCCACAAAACGGTTGAAGCTCCTGTTCAAAAATGATGCTCCGAATGCAACTTCTGTCACCTTAGTGATACATTTTGGGATAGTACCTAAAGTTTAAAGCAGAAATTGGGGCACTTTTGAAATTTTCATTTTTGACCAAAATCGACAGGTCCGGGGTTTAGGGAATTTCTCATATGCCACAAAACGGATGAAGCTCCTGTTCAAAAATGATGCTCCGAAATCAACTTCTGTCACCTTAGTGATACATTTTGGGATAGTACCTACAGTTTAAAACAGAAATTAGGGCACTTTTGAAATTTTCATTTTTGACCAAAATCGACAGGTCCGGGGCTTAGGGAATTTCTCATCTGCCACAAAACGGTTGAAGCTCCTGTTCAAAAATGATGCTCCGAAATCAACTTCTGTCACCTTAGTGATACATTTTGGGATAGTACCTAAAGTTTAAAGCAGAAATTGGGGCACCTTTGAAATTTTCATTTTTGACCAAAATCGACAGGTCCGGGGCTTAGGGAATTTCTCATCTGCCACAAAACGGTTGAAGCTCCTGTTCAAAAATGATGCTCCGAAATCAACTTCTGTCACCTTAGTGATACATTTTGGGATAGTACCTAAAGTTTAAAGCAGAAATTGGGTCACTTTTGAAATTTTCATTTTTGACCAAAATCAACAGGTCCGGGGCTTAGGGAATTTCTCATATGCCACAAAACGGTTGAAGCTCCTGTTCAAAAATGATGCTCCAAAATTAACTCCTGTCACCTTAGTGATACATTTTGGGATAGTACCTAAAGTATAAAGCAGAAATTGGGGCACCTTTGAAATTTTCATTTTTGACCAAAATTGACAGGTCCGGGGCTTAGGGAATTTCTCATATGCCACAAAACGGTTGAAGCTCCTGTTCAAAAATGATGCTCCGAAATCAACTTCTGTCATCTTAGTGATACATTTTGGGATAGTACCTGAAGTTTCAAGCAGAAATTGGGGCACTTTTGAAATTTTCATTTTTGACCAAAATCGACAGGTCCGGGGTTTAGGGAATTTCTCATATGCCACAAAACGGTTGAAGCTCCTGTTCAAAAATGATGCTCCGAAATCAACTTCTGTCACCTTAGTGATACATTTTGGGATAGTACCTAAAGTTTAAAGCAGAAATTGGGTCACTTTTGAAATTTTCATTTTTGACCAAAATCGACATGTCCGGGGCTTAGGGAATTTCTCATCTGCCACAAAACGGATGAAGCTCCTGTTCAAAAATGATGCTCCGAAATCAACTTCAGTCACCTTAGTGATACATTTTGGGATAGTACCTAAAGTTTAAAGCAGAAATTGGGGCACTTTTGCCATTTTCATTTTTGACCAAAATCGACAGGTCCGGGGCTTAGGGAATTTCTCATATGCCACAAAACGGATGAAGCTCCTGTTCAAAAATGATGCTCCGAAATCAACTTCTGTCACCTTAGTGATACATTTTGGGATAGTACCTGAAGTTTGAAGCAGAAATTGGGGCATTTTTAAAATTTTCATTTTTGACCAAAATCGACAGGTCTGGGGCTTAGGGAATTTCTGATCTGCCACAAAACGGTTGAAGCTCCTGTTCAAAAATGATGCTCCGAAATCAACTTCTGTCACCTTAGTGATACATTTTGGGATAGTACCTGAAGTTTAAAGCAGAAATTGGGGCACCTTTGAAATTTTCATTTTTGACCAAAATCGACAAGTCCAAGGCTTAGGGAATTTCTCATATGCCACAAAACGGATGAAGCTCCTGTTCAAAAATGATGCTCCGAAATCAACTTCTGTCACCTTAGTGATACATTTTGGGATAGTACCTAAAGTTTAAAGCAGAAATTGGGGCACCTTTGAAATTTTCATTTTTGACCAAAATCGACAGGTCCGGGGTTTAGGGAATTTCTCATATGCCACAAAACGGATGAAGCTCCTGTTCAAAAATGATGCTCCGAAATCAACTTCTGTAACCTTAGTGATACATTTTGGGATAGTACCTGAAGTTTAAAGCAGAAATTGGGGCACTTTTGAAATTTTCATTTTTGACCAAAATCGACAGGTCTGTGGCTTAGGGAATTTCTCATCTGCCACAAAACGGTTGAAGCTCCTGTTCAAAAATGATGCTCCGAAATCAACTTCTGTCACCTTAGTGATACATTTTGGGATAGTACCTACAGTTTAAAACAGAAATTAGGGCACTTTTGAAATTTTCATTTTTGACCAAAATCGACAGGTCCGGGGCTTAGGGAATTTCTCATCTGCCACAAAACGGTTGAAGCTCCTGTTCAAAAATGATGCTCCGAAATCAACTTCTGTCACCTTAGTGATACATTTTGGGATAGTACCTAAAGTTTAAAGCAGAAATTGGGGCACCTTTGAAATTTTCATTTTTGACCAAAATCGACAGGTCCAGGGCTTAGGGAATTTCTCATATGCCACAAAACGGTTGAAGCTCCTGTTCAAAAATGATGCTCCGAAATCAACTTCTGTCACCTTAGTGATACATTTTGGGATAGTACCTAAAGTTTAAAGCAGAAATTGGGGCACCTTTGAAATTTTCATTTTTGACCAAAATCGACAGGTCCAAGGCTTAGGGAATTTCTCATCTGCCACAAAACGGTTGAAGCTCCTGTTCAAAAATGATGCTCCGAAATCAACTTCTGTCACCTTAGTGATACATTTTGGGATAGTACCTAAAGTTTAAAGCAGAAATTGGGGCACCTTTGAAATTTTCATTTTTGACCAAAATCGACAGGTCCGGGGCTTAGGGAATTTCTCATCTGCCACAAAACGGTTGAAGCTCCTGTTCAAAAATGATGCTCCGAAATCAACTTCTGTCACCTTAGTGATACATTTTGGGATAGTACCTAAAGTTTAAAGCAGAAATTGGGTCACTTTTGAAATTTTCATTTTTGACCAAAATCAACAGGTCCGGGGCTTAGGGAATTTCTCATATGCCACAAAACGGTTGAAGCTCCTGTTCAAAAATGATGCTCCGAAATCAACTTCTGTCACCTTAGTGATACATTTTGGGATAGTACCTAAAGTATAAAGCAGAAATTGGGGCACCTTTGAAATTTTCATTTTTGACCAAAATTGACAGGTCCGGGGCTTAGGGAATTTCTCATATGCCACAAAACGGTTGAAGCTCCTGTTCAAAAATGATGCTCCGAAATCAACTTCTGTCACCTTAGTGATACATTTTGGGATAGTACCTAAAGTATAAAGCAGAAATTGGGGCACCTTTGAAATTTTCATTTTTGACCAAAATTGACAGGTCCGGGGCTTAGGGAATTTCTCATATGCCACAAAACGGTTGAAGCTCCTGTTCAAAAATGATGCTCCGAAATCAACTTCTGTCACCTTAGTGATACATTTTGGGATAGTACCTGAAGTTTCAAGCAGAAATTGGGGCACTTTTGAAATTTTCATTTTTGACCAAAATCGACAGGTCCGGGGCTTAGGGAATTTCTCATATGCCACAAAACGGTTGAAGCTCCTGTTCAAAAATGATGCTCCGAAATCAACTTCTGTCACCTTAGTGATACATTTTGGGATAGTACCTAAAGTTTAAAGCAGAAATTGGGTCACTTTTGAAATTTTCATTTTTGACCAAAATCGACAGGTCCGGGGCTTAGGGAATTTCTCATCTGCCACAAAACGGATGAAGCTCCTGTTCAAAAATGATGCTCCGAAATCAACTTCTGTCACCTTAGTGATACATTTTGGGATAGTACCTGAAGTTTAAAGCAGAAATTGGGGCATTTGTAAAATTTTCATTTTTGACCAAAATCAACAGGTCTGGCGCTTAGGGAATTTCTCATCTGCCACAAAACGGTTGAAGCTCCTGTTCAAAAATGATGCTCCGAATGCAACTTCTGTCACCTTAGTGATACATTTTGGGATAGTACCTAAAGTTTAAAGCAGAAATTGGGGCACTTTTGAAATTTTCATTTTTGACCAAAATCGACAGGTCCGGGGTTTAGGGAATTTCTCATATGCCACAAAACGGATGAAGCTCCTGTTCAAAAATGATGCTCCGAAATCAACTTCTGTAACCTTAGTGATACATTTTGGGATAGTACCTGAAGTTTAAAGCAGAAATTGGGGCACTTTTGAAATTTTCATTTTTGACCAAAATCGACAGGTCTGGGGCTTAGGGAATTTCTCATCTGCCACAAAACGGTTGAAGCTCCTGTTCAAAAATGATGCTCCGAAATCAACTTCTGTCACCTTAGTGATACATTTTGGGATAGTACCTACAGTTTAAAACAGAAATTAGGGCACTTTTGAAATTTTCATTTTTGACCAAAATCGACAGGTCCGGGGCTTAGGGAATTTCTCATCTGCCACAAAACGGTTGAAGCTCCTGTTCAAAAATGATGCTCCGAAATCAACTTCTGTCACCTTAGTGATACATTTTGGGATAGTACCTAAAGTTTAAAGCAGAAATTGGGGCACCTTTGAAATTTTCATTTTTGACCAAAATCGACAGGTCCAGGGCTTAGGGAATTTCTCATATGCCACAAAACGGTTGAAGCTCCTGTTCAAAAATGATGCTCCGAAATCAACTTCTGTCACCTTAGTGATACATTTTGGGATAGTACCTAAAGTTTAAAGCAGAAATTGGGGCACCTTTGAAATTTTCATTTTTGACCAAAATCGACAGGTCCGGGGCTTAGGGAATTTCTCATCTGCCACAAAACGGTTGAAGCTCCTGTTCAAAAATGATGCTCCGAAATCAACTTCTGTCACCTTAGTGATACATTTTGGGATAGTACCTAAAGTTTAAAGCAGAAATTGGGTCACTTTTGAAATTTTCATTTTTGACCAAAATCAACAGGTCCGGGGCTTAGGGAATTTCTCATCTGCCACAAAACGGTTGAAGCTCCTGTTCAAAAATGATGCTCCAAAATCAACTCCTGTCACCTTAGTGATACATTTTGGGATAGTACCTAAAGTATAAAGCAGAAATTGGGGCACCTTTGAAATTTTCATTTTTGACCAAAATTGACAGGTCCGGGGCTTAGGGAATTTCTCATATGCCACAAAACGGTTGAAGCTCCTGTTCAAAAATGATGCTCCGAAATCAACTTCTGTCACCTTAGTGATACATTTTGGGATAGTACCTGAAGTTTCAAGCAGAAATTGGGGCACTTTTGAAATTTTCATTTTTAACCAAAATCGACAGGTCTGGGGCTTAGGGAATTTCTCATATGCCACAAAACGGTTGAAGCTCCTGTTCAAAAATGATGCTCCGAAATCAACTTCTGTCACCTTAGTGATACATTTTGGGATAGTACCTAAAGTTTAAAGCAGAAATTGGGTCACTTTTGAAATTTTCATTTTTGACCAAAATCGACAGGTCCGGGGCTTAGGGAATTTCTCATCTGCCACAAAACGGATGAAGCTCCTGTTCAAAAATGATGCTCCGAAATCAACTTCAGTCACCTTAGTGATACATTTTGGGATAGTACCTAAAGTTTAAAGCAGAAATTGGGGCACTTTTGCCATTTTCATTTTTGACCAAAATCGTCAGGTCCGGGGCTTAGGGAATTTCTCATATGCCACAAAACGGATGAAGCTCCTGTTCAAAAATGATGCTCCGAAATCAACTTCTGTCACCTTAGTGATACATTTTGGGATAGTACCTGAAGTTTAAAGCAGAAATTGGGGCATTTGTAAAATTTTCATTTTTGACCAATATCAACAGATCTGGCGCTTAGGGAATTTCTCATCTGCCACAAAACGGTTGAAGCTCCTGTTCAAAAATGATGCTCCGAATGCAACTTCTGTCACCTTAGTGATACATTTTGGGATAGTACCTAAAGTTTAAAGCAGAAATTGGGGCACTTTTGAAATTTTCATTTTTGACCAAAATCGACAGGTCCGGGGTTTAGGGAATTTCTCATATGCCACAAAACGGATGAAGCTCCTGTTCAAAAATGATGCTCCGAAATCAACTTCTGTCACCTTAGTGATACATTTTGGGATAGTACCTACAGTTTAAAACAGAAATTAGGGCACTTTTGAAATTTTCATTTTTGACCAAAATCGACAGGTCCGGGGCTTAGGGAATTTCTCATCTGCCACAAAACGGTTGAAGCTCCTGTTCAAAAATGATGCTCCGAAATCAACTTCTGTCACCTTAGTGATACATTTTGGGATAGTACCTAAAGTTTAAAGCAGAAATTGGGGCACCTTTGAAATTTTCATTTTTGACCAAAATCGACAGGTCCGGGGCTTAGGGAACTTCTCATCTGCCACAAAACGGTTGAAGCTCCTGTTCAAAAATGATGCTCCGAAATCAACTTCTGTCACCTTAGTGATACATTTTGGGATAGTACCTAAAGTTTAAAGCAGAAATTGGGTCACTTTTGAAATTTTCATTTTTGACCAAAATCAACAGGTCCGGGGCTTAGGGAATTTCTCATATGCCACAAAACGGTTGAAGCTCCTGTTCAAAAATGATGCTCCAAAATTAACTCCTGTCACCTTAGTGATACATTTTGGGATAGTACCTAAAGTATAAAGCAGAAATTGGGGCACCTTTGAAATTTTCATTTTTGACCAAAATTGACAGGTCCGGGGCTTAGGGAATTTCTCATATGCCACAAAACGGTTGAAGCTCCTGTTCAAAAATGATGCTCCGAAATCAACTTCTGTCATCTTAGTGATACATTTTGGGATAGTACCTGAAGTTTCAAGCAGAAATTGGGGCACTTTTGAAATTTTCATTTTTGACCAAAATCGACAGGTCCGGGGTTTAGGGAATTTCTCATAAGCCACAAAACGGTTGAAGCTCCTGTTCAAAAATGATGCTCCGAAATCAACTTCTGTCACCTTAGTGATACATTTTGGGATAGTACCTAAAGTTTAAAGCAGAAATTGGGTCACTTTTGAAATTTTCATTTTTGACCAAAATCGACATGTCCGGGGCTTAGGGAATTTCTCATCTGCCACAAAACGGATGAAGCTCCTGTTCAAAAATGATGCTCCGAAATCAACTTCAGTCACCTTAGTGATACATTTTGGGATAGTACCTAAAGTTTAAAGCAGAAATTGGGGCACTTTTGCCATTTTCATTTTTGACCAAAATCGACAGGTCCGGGGCTTAGGGAATTTCTCATATGCCACAAAACGGATGAAGCTCCTGTTCAAAAATGATGCTCCGAAATCAACTTCTGTCACCTTAGTGATACATTTTGGGATAGTACCTGAAGTTTGAAGCAGAAATTGGGGCATTTTTAAAATTTTCATTTTTGACCAAAATCGACAGGTCTGGGGCTTAGGGAATTTCTGATCTGCCACAAAACGGTTGAAGCTCCTGTTCAAAAATGATGCTCCGAAATCAACTTCTGTCACCATTTTGGGATAGTACCTAAAGTTTAAAGCAGAAATTGGGGCACCTTTGAAATTTTCATTTTTGACCAAAATCGACAAGTCCAAGGCTTAGGGAATTTCTCATATGCCACAAAACGGATGAAGCTCCTGTTCAAAAATGATGCTCCGAAATCAACTTCTGTCACCTTAGTGATACATTTTGGGATAGTACCTAAAGTTTAAAGCAGAAATTGGGGCACCTTTGAAATTTTCATTTTTGACCAAAATCGACAGGTCCGGGGCTTAGGGAATTTCTCATCTGCCACAAAACGGTTGAAGCTCCTGTTCAAAAATGATGCTCCGAAATCAACTTCTGTCACCTTAGTGATACATTTTGGGATAGTACCTAAAGTTTAAAGCAGAAATTGGGGCACTTTTGAAATTTTCATTTTTGACCAAAATCGACAGGTCCGGGGCTTAGGGAATTTCTCATATGCCACAAAACGGTTGAAGCTCCTGTTCAAAAATGATGCTCCGAAATCAACTTCTGTCACCTTAGTGATACATTTTGGGATAGTACCTAAAGTATAAAGCAGAAATTGGGGCACCTTTGAAATTTTCATTTTTGACCAAAATTGACAGGTCCGGGGCTTAGGGAATTTCTCATATGCCACAAAACGGTTGAAGCTCCTGTTCAAAAATGATGCTCCGAAATCAACTTCTGTCACCTTAGTGATACATTTTGGGATAGTACCTAAAGTATAAAGCAGAAATTGGGGCACCTTTGAAATTTTCATTTTTGACCAAAATTGACAGGTCCGGGGCTTAGGGAATTTCTCATATGCCACAAAACGGTTGAAGCTCCTGTTCAAAAATGATGCTCCGAAATCAACTTCTGTCACCTTAGTGATACATTTTGGGATAGTACCTGAAGTTTCAAGCAGAAATTGGGGCACTTTTGAAATTTTCATTTTTGACCAAAATCGACAGGTCTGGGGCTTAGGGAATTTCTCATATGCCACAAAACGGTTGAAGCTCCTGTTCAAAAATGATGCTCCGAAATCAACTTCTGTCACCTTAGTGATACATTTTGGGATAGTACCTAAAGTTTAAAGCAGAAATTGGGTCCCTTTTGAAATTTTCATTTTTGACCAAAATCGACAGGTCCGGGGCTTAGGGAATTTCTCATCTGCCACAAAACGGATGAAGCTCCTGTTCAAAAATGATGCTCCGAAATCAACTTCTGTCACCTTAGTGATACATTTTGGGATAGTACCTGAAGTTTAAAGCAGAAATTGGGGCATTTGTAAAATTTTCATTTTTGACCAAAATCAACAGGTCTGGCGCTTAGGGAATTTCTCATCTGCCACAAAACTTTAAAGCTCCTGTTCAAAAATGATGCTCCGAATGCAACTTCTGTCACCTTAGTGATACATTTTGGGATAGTACCTAAAGTTTAAAGCAGAAATTGGGGCACTTTTGAAATTTTCATTTTTGACCAAAATCGACAGGTCCGGGGTTTAGGGAATTTCTCATATGCCACAAAACGGATGAAGCTCCTGTTCAAAAATGATGCTCCGAAATCAACTTCTGTAACCTTAGTGATACATTTTGGGATAGTACCTGAAGTTTAAAGCAGAAATTGGGGCACTTTTGAAATTTTCATTTTTGACCAAAATCGACAGGTCTGGGGCTTAGGGAATTTCTCATCTGCCACAAAACGGTTGAAGCTCCTGTTCAAAAATGATGCTCCGAAATCAACTTCTGTCACCTTAGTGATACATTTTGGGATAGTACCTACAGTTTAAAACAGAAATTAGGGCACTTTTGAAATTTTCATTTTTGACCAAAATCGACAGGTCCGGGGCTTAGGGAATTTCTCATCTGCCACAAAACGGTTGAAGCTCCTGTTCAAAAATGATGCTCCGAAATCAACTTCTGTCACCTTAGTGATACATTTTGGGATAGTACCTAAAGTTTAAAGCAGAAATTGGGGCACCTTTGAAATTTTCATTTTTGACCAAAATCGACAGGTCCAGGGCTTAGGGAATTTCTCATATGCCACAAAACGGTTGAAGCTCCTGTTCAAAAATGATGCTCCGAAATCAACTTCTGTCACCTTAGTGATACATTTTGGGATAGTACCTAAAGTTTAAAGCAGAAATTGGGGCACCTTTGAAATTTTCATTTTTGACCAAAATCGACAGGTCCGGGGCTTAGGGAATTTCTCATCTGCCACAAAACGGTTGAAGCTCCTGTTCAAAAATGATGCTCCGAAATCAACTTCTGTCACCTTAGTGATACATTTTGGGATAGTACCTAAAGTTTAAAGCAGAAATTGGGTCACTTTTGAAATTTTCATTTTTGACCAAAATCAACAGGTCCGGGGCTTAGGGAATTTCTCATCTGCCACAAAACGGTTGAAGCTCCTGTTCAAAAATGATGCTCCAAAATCAACTCCTGTCACCTTAGTGATACATTTTGGGATAGTACCTAAAGTATAAAGCAGAAATTGGGGCACCTTTGAAATTTTCATTTTTGACCAAAATTGACAGGTCCGGGGCTTAGGGAATTTCTCATATGCCACAAAACGGTTGAAGCTCCTGTTCAAAAATGATGCTCCGAAATCAACTTCTGTCACCTTAGTGATACATTTTGGGATAGTACCTGAAGTTTCAAGCAGAAATTGGGGCACTTTTGAAATTTTCATTTTTAACCAAAATCGACAGGTCTGGGGCTTAGGGAATTTCTCATATGCCACAAAATGGTTGAAGCTCCTGTTCAAAAATGATGCTCCGAAATCAACTTCTGTCACCTTAGTGATACATTTTGGGATAGTACCTAAAGTTTAAAGCAGAAATTGGGGCACTTTTGCCATTTTCATTTTTGACCAAAATCGTCAGGTCCGGGGCTTAGGGAATTTCTCATATGCCACAAAACGGATGAAGCTCCTGTTCAAAAATGATGCTCCGAAATCAACTTCTGTCACCTTAGTGATACATTTTGGGATAGTACCTGAAGTTTAAAGCAGAAATTGGGGCATTTGTAAAATTTTCATTTTTGACCAATATCAACAGATCTGGCGCTTAGGGAATTTCTCATCTGCCACAAAACGGTTGAAGCTCCTGTTCAAAAATGATGCTCCGAATGCAACTTCTGTCACCTTAGTGATACATTTTGGGATAGTACCTAAAGTTTAAAGCAGAAATTGGGGCACTTTTGAAATTTTCATTTTTGACCAAAATCGACAGGTCCGGGGTTTAGGGAATTTCTCATATGCCACAAAACGGATGAAGCTCCTGTTCAAAAATGATGCTCCGAAATCAACTTCTGTAACCTTAGTGATACATTTTGGGATAGTACCTGAAGTTTAAAGCAGAAATTGGGGCACTTTTGAAATTTTCATTTTTGACCAAAATCGACAGGTCTGGGGCTTAGGGAATTTCTCATCTGCCACAAAACGGTTGAAGCTCCTGTTCAAAAATGATGCTCCGAAATCAACTTCTGTCACCTTAGTGATACATTTTGGGATAGTACCTAAAGTTTAAAGCAGAAATTGGGGCACCTTTGAAATTTTCATTTTTGACCAAAATCGACAGGTCCAGGGCTTAGGGAATTTCTCATATGCCACAAAACGGTTGAAGCTCCTGTTCAAAAATGATGCTCCGAAATCAACTTCTGTCACCTTAGTGATACATTTTGGGATAGTACCTAAAGTTTAAAGCAGAAATTGGGGCACCTTTGAAATTTTCATTTTTGACCAAAATCGACAGGTCCAGGGCTTAGGGAATTTCTCATATGCCACAAAACGGTTGAAGCTCCTGTTCAAAAATGATGCTCCAAAATTAACTCCTGTCACCTTAGTGATACATTTTGGGATAGTACCTAAAGTATAAAGCAGAAATTGGGGCACCTTTGAAATTTTCATTTTTGACCAAAATTGACAGGTCCGGGGCTTAGGGAATTTCTCATATGCCACAAAACGGTTGAAGCTCCTGTTCAAAAATGATGCTCCGAAATCAACTTCTGTCATCTTAGTGATACATTTTGGGATAGTACCTGAAGTTTCAAGCAGAAATTGGGGCACTTTTGAAATTTTCATTTTTGACCAAAATCGACAGGTCCGGGGTTTAGGGAATTTCTCATATGCCACAAAACGGTTGAAGCTCCTGTTCAAAAATGATGCTCCGAAATCAACTTCTGTCACCTTAGTGATACATTTTGGGATAGTACCTAAAGTTTAAAGCAGAAATTGGGTCACTTTTGAAATTTTCATTTTTGACCAAAATCGACATGTCCGGGGCTTAGGGAATTTCTCATCTGCCACAAAACGGATGAAGCTCCTGTTCAAAAATGATGCTCCGAAATCAACTTCAGTCACCTTAGTGATACATTTTGGGATAGTACCTAAAGTTTAAAGCAGAAATTGGGGCACTTTTGCCATTTTCATTTTTGACCAAAATCGACAGGTCCGGGGCTTAGGGAATTTCTCATATGCCACAAAACGGATGAAGCTCCTGTTCAAAAATGATGCTACGAAATCAACTTCTGTCACCTTAGTGATACATTTTGGGATAGTACCTGAAGTTTAAAGCAGAAAATGGGGCATTTGTAAAATTTTCATTTTTGACCAAAATCAACAGGTCTGGCGCTTAGGGAATTTCTCATCTGCCACAAAACGGTTGAAGCTCCTGTTCAAAAATGATGCTCCGAATGCAACTTCTGTCACCTTAGTGATACATTTTGGGATAGTACCTAAAGTTTAAAGCAGAAATTGGGGCACTTTTGAAATTTTCCTTTTTGACCAAAATCGACAGGTCCGGGGCTTAGGGAATTTCTCATATGCCACAAAACGGTTGAAGCTCCTGTTCAAAAATGATGCTCCGAAATCAACTTCTGTCACCTTAGTGATACATTTTGGGATAGTACCTAAAGTTTAAAGCAGAAATTGGGGCACCTTTGAAATTTTCATTTTTGACCAAAATCAACAGGTCCGGGGCTTAGGGAATTTCTCATCTGCCACAAAACGGTTGAAGCTCCTGTTCAAAAATGATGCTCCAAAATCAACTCCTGTAACCTTAGTGATACATTTTGGGATAGTACCTGAAGTTTAAAGCAGAAATTGGGGCATTTTTAAAATTTTCATTTTTGACCAAAATCGACAGGTCTGGGGCTTAGGGAATTTCTGATCTGCCACAAAACGGTTGAAGCTCCTGTTCAAAAATGATGCTCCGAATGCAACTTCTGTCACCTTAGTGATACATTTTGGGATAGTACCTAAAGTTTAAAGCAGAAATTGGGGCACTTTTGAAATTTTCATTTTTGACCAAAATCGACAGGTCTGGGGCTTAGGGAATTTCTCATATGCCACAAAACGGTTGAAGCTCCTGTTTAAAAATGATGCTCCGAAATCAACTTCTGTCACCTTAGTGATACATTTTGGGATAGTACCTAAAGTTTAAAGCAGAAATTGGGGCACTTTTGAAGTTTTCATTTTTGACCAAAATCGACAGGTCCGGGGCTTAGGGAATTTCTCATCTGCCACAAAACGGTTGAAGCTCCTGTTCAAAAATGATGCTCCGAAATCAACTTCTGTCACCTTAGTGATACATTTTGGGATAGTACCTAAAGTTTAAAGCAGAAATTGGGGCACCTTTGAAATTTTCATTTTTGACCAAAATCGACAGGTCCGGGGATTAGTGAATTTCTCATATGCCACAAAACGGTTGAAGCTCCTGTTCAAAAATGATGCTCCGAAATCAACTTCTGTCACCTTAGTGATACATTTTGGGATAGTACCTAAAGTTTAAAGCAGAAATTGGGGCACCTTTGAAATTTTCATTTTTGACCAAAATCAACAGGTCCGGGGCTTAGGGAATTTCTCATATGCCACAAAACGGTTGAAGCTCCTGTTCAAAAATGATGCTTCAAAATCAACTCCTGTCACCTTAGTGATACATTTTGGGATAGTAACTAAAGTATAAAGCAGAAATTAGGGCACCTTTGAAATTTTCATTTTTGACCAAAATTGACAGGTCTGGGGCTTAGGGAATTTCTCATCTGCCACAAAACGGTTGAAGCTCCTGTTCAAAAATGATGCTCCGAAATCAACTTCTGTCACCTTAGTGATACATTTTGGGATAGTACCTAAAGTTTAAAGCAGAAATTGGGGCACCTTTGAAATTTTCATTTTTGACCAAAATCGACAGGTCCAGGGCTTAGGGAATTTCTCATATGCCACAAAACGGTTGAAGCTCCTGTTCAAAAATGATGCTCCGAAATCAACTTCTGTCACCTTAGTGATACATTTTGGGATAGTACCTAAAGTTTAAAGCAGAAATTGGGGCACCTTTGAAATTTTCATTTTTGACCAAAATCGACAGGTCCAGGGCTTAGGGAATTTCTCATATGCCACAAAACGGTTGAAGCTCCTGTTCAAAAATGATGCTCCAAAATTAACTCCTGTCACCTTAGTGATACATTTTGGGATAGTACCTAAAGTATAAAGCAGAAATTGGGGCACCTTTGAAATTTTCATTTTTGACCAAAATTGACAGGTCCGGGGCTTAGGGAATTTCTCATATGCCACAAAACGGTTGAAGCTCCTGTTCAAAAATGATGCTCCGAAATCAACTTCTGTCATCTTAGTGATACATTTTGGGATAGTACCTGAAGTTTCAAGCAGAAATTGGGGCACTTTTGAAATTTTCATTTTTGACCAAAATCGACAGGTCCGGGGTTTAGGGAATTTCTCATATGCCACAAAACGGTTGAAGCTCCTGTTCAAAAATGATGCTCCGAAATCAACTTCTGTCACCTTAGTGATACATTTTGGGATAGTACCTAAAGTTTAAAGCAGAAATTGGGTCACTTTTGAAATTTTCATTTTTGACCAAAATCGACATGTCCGGGGCTTAGGGAATTTCTCATCTGCCACAAAACGGATGAAGCTCCTGTTCAAAAATGATGCTCCGAAATCAACTTCAGTCACCTTAGTGATACATTTTGGGATAGTACCTAAAGTTTAAAGCAGAAATTGGGGCACTTTTGCCATTTTCATTTTTGACCAAAATCGACAGGTCCGGGGCTTAGGGAATTTCTCATATGCCACAAAACGGATGAAGCTCCTGTTCAAAAATGATGCTACGAAATCAACTTCTGTCACCTTAGTGATACATTTTGGGATAGTACCTGAAGTTTAAAGCAGAAAATGGGGCATTTGTAAAATTTTCATTTTTGACCAAAATCAACAGGTCTGGCGCTTAGGGAATTTCTCATCTGCCACAAAACGGTTGAAGCTCCTGTTCAAAAATGATGCTCCGAATGCAACTTCTGTCACCTTAGTGATACATTTTGGGATAGTACCTAAAGTTTAAAGCAGAAATTGGGGCACTTTTGAAATTTTCCTTTTTGACCAAAATCGACAGGTCCGGGGCTTAGGGAATTTCTCATATGCCACAAAACGGTTGAAGCTCCTGTTCAAAAATGATGCTCCGAAATCAACTTCTGTCACCTTAGTGATACATTTTGGGATAGTACCTAAAGTTTAAAGCAGAAATTGGGGCACCTTTGAAATTTTCATTTTTGACCAAAATCGACAGGTCCAGGGCTTAGGGAATTTCTCATATGCCACAAAACGGTTGAAGCTCCTGTTCAAAAATGATGCTCCGAAATCAACTTCTGTCACCTTAGTGATACATTTTGGGATAGTACCTAAAGTTTAAAGCAGAAATTGGGGCACCTTTGAAATTTTCATTTTTGACCAAAATCGACAGGTCCAGGGCTTAGGGAATTTCTCATATGCCACAAAACGGTTGAAGCTCCTGTTCAAAAATGATGCTCCAAAATTAACTCCTGTCACCTTAGTGATACATTTTGGGATAGTACCTAAAGTATAAAGCAGAAATTGGGGCACCTTTGAAATTTTCATTTTTGACCAAAATTGACAGGTCCGGGGCTTAGGGAATTTCTCATATGCCACAAAACGGTTGAAGCTCCTGTTCAAAAATGATGCTCCGAAATCAACTTCTGTCATCTTAGTGATACATTTTGGGATAGTACCTGAAGTTTCAAGCAGAAATTGGGGCACTTTTGAAATTTTCATTTTTGACCAAAATCGACAGGTCCGGGGTTTAGGGAATTTCTCATATGCCACAAAACGGTTGAAGCTCCTGTTCAAAAATGATGCTCCGAAATCAACTTCTGTCACCTTAGTGATACATTTTGGGATAGTACCTAAAGTTTAAAGCAGAAATTGGGTCACTTTTGAAATTTTCATTTTTGACCAAAATCGACATGTCCGGGGCTTAGGGAATTTCTCATCTGCCACAAAACGGATGAAGCTCCTGTTCAAAAATGATGCTCCGAAATCAACTTCAGTCACCTTAGTGATACATTTTGGGATAGTACCTAAAGTTTAAAGCAGAAATTGGGGCACTTTTGCCATTTTCATTTTTGACCAAAATCGACAGGTCCGGGGCTTAGGGAATTTCTCATATGCCACAAAACGGATGAAGCTCCTGTTCAAAAATGATGCTACGAAATCAACTTCTGTCACCTTAGTGATACATTTTGGGATAGTACCTGAAGTTTAAAGCAGAAAATGGGGCATTTGTAAAATTTTCATTTTTGACCAAAATCAACAGGTCTGGCGCTTAGGGAATTTCTCATCTGCCACAAAACGGTTGAAGCTCCTGTTCAAAAATGATGCTCCGAATGCAACTTCTGTCACCTTAGTGATACATTTTGGGATAGTACCTAAAGTTTAAAGCAGAAATTGGGGCACTTTTGAAATTTTCCTTTTTGACCAAAATCGACAGGTCCGGGGCTTAGGGAATTTCTCATATGCCACAAAACGGTTGAAGCTCCTGTTCAAAAATGATGCTCCGAAATCAACTTCTGTCACCTTAGTGATACATTTTGGGATAGTACCTAAAGTTTAAAGCAGAAATTGGGGCACCTTTGAAATTTTCATTTTTGACCAAAATCAACAGGTCCGGGGCTTAGGGAATTTCTCATCTGCCACAAAACGGTTGAAGCTCCTGTTCAAAAATGATGCTCCAAAATCAACTCCTGTAACCTTAGTGATACATTTTGGGATAGTACCTAAAGTTTAAAGCAGAAATTGGGTCACTTTTGCCATTTTCATTTTTGACCAAAATCGACAGGTCCGGGGCTTAGGGAATTTCTCATATGCCACAAAACGGATGAAGCTCGTGTTCAAAAATGATGCTCCGAAATCAACTTCTGTCACCTTAGTGATACATTTTGGGATATTACCTGAAGTTTAAAGCAGAAATTGGGGCATTTTTAAAATTTTCATTTTTGACCAAAATCGACAGGTCTGGGGCTTAGGGAATTTCTGATCTGCCACAAAACGGTTGAAGCTCCTGTTCAAAAATGATGCTCCGAATGCAACTTCTGTCACCTTAGTGATACATTTTGGGATAGTACCTAAAGTTTAAAGCAGAAATTGGGGCACTTTTGAAATTTTCATTTTTGACCAAAATCGACAGGTCTGGGGCTTAGGGAATTTCTCATATGCCACAAAACGGTTGAAGCTCCTGTTTAAAAATGATGCTCCGAAATCAACTTCTGTCACCTTAGTGATACATTTTGGGATAGTACCTAAAGTTTAAAGCAGAAATTGGGGCACTTTTGAAGTTTTCATTTTTGACCAAAATCGACAGGTCCGGGGCTTAGGGAATTTCTCATCTGCCACAAAACGGTTGAAGCTCCTGTTCAAAAATGATGCTCCGAAATCAACTTCTGTCACCTTAGTGATACATTTTGGGATAGTACCTAAAGTTTAAAGCAGAAATTGGGGCACCTTTGAAATTTTCATTTTTGACCAAAATCGACAGGTCCGGGGATTAGTGAATTTCTCATATGCCACAAAACGGTTGAAGCTCCTGTTCAAAAATGATGCTCCGAAATCAACTTCTGTCACCTTAGTGATACATTTTGGGATAGTACCTAAAGTTTAAAGCAGAAATTGGGGCACCTTTGAAATTTTCATTTTTGACCAAAATCAACAGGTCCGGGGCTTAGGGAATTTCTCATATGCCACAAAACGGTTGAAGCTCCTGTTCAAAAATGATGCTTCAAAATCAACTCCTGTCACCTTAGTGATACATTTTGGGATAGTAACTAAAGTATAAAGCAGAAATTAGGGCACCTTTGAAATTTTCATTTTTGACCAAAATCGACAGGTCCGGGGCTTATGGAATTTCTCATCTGCCACAAAACGGTTGAAGCTCCTGTTCAAAAATGATGCTCCGAAATCAACTTCTGTCACCTTAGTGATACATTTTGGGATAGTACCTAAAGTTTAAAGCAGAAATTGGGGCACCTTTGAAATTTTCATTTTTGACCAAAATCAACAGGTCCGGGGCTTAGGGAATTTCTCATATGCCACAAAACGGTTGAAGCTACTGTTCAAAAATGATGCTCCAAAATCAACTCCTGTAACCTTAGTGATACATTTTGGGATAGTAACTAAAGTATAAAGCAGAAATTGGGGCACCTTTGAAATGTTCATTTTTGACCAAAATCGACAGGTCCAGGGTTTAGGGAATTTCTCATATGCCACAAAACGGATGAAGCTCCTGTTCAAAAATGATGCTCCGAAATCAACTTCTGTCACCTTAGTGATACATTTTGGGATAGTACCTAAAGTTTAAAGCAGAAATTGGGTCACTTTTGCCATTTTCATTTTTGACCAAAATCGACAGGTCCGGGGCTTAGGGAATTTCTCATATGCCACAAAACGGTTGAAGCTCCTGTTCAAAAATGATGCTCCGAAATCAACTTCTGTCACCTTAGTGATACATTTTGGGATAGTACCTAAAGTTTAAAGCAGAAATTGGGTCACTTTTGCCATTTTCATTTTTGACCAAAATCGACAGGTCCGGGGCTTAGGGAATTTCTCATATGCCACAAAACGGTTGAAGCTCCTGTTCAAAAATGATGCTCCGAAATCAACTTCTGTCACCATTTTGGGATAGTACCTAAAGTTTAAAGCAGAAATTGGGGCACCTTTGAAATTTTCATTTTTGACCAAAATCGACAGGTCCGGGGCTTAGGGAATTTCTCATATGCCACAAAACGGTTGAAGCTACTGTTCAAAAATGATGCTCCAAAATCAACTCCTGTAACCTTAGTGATACATTTTGGGATAGTAACTAAAGTATAAAGCAGAAATTGGGGCACCTTTGAAATTTTCATTTTTGACCAAAATCGACAGGTCCGGGGTTTAGGGAATTTCTCATATGCCACAAAACGGATGAAGCTCCTATTCAAAAATGATGCTCCGAAATCAACTTCTGTCACCTTAGTGATACATTTTGGGATAGTACCTGAAGTTTAAAGCAGAAATTGGGGCACTTTTGAAATTTTCATTTTTGACCAAAATCGAAAGGTCTGGGGCTTAGGGAATTTCTCATCTGCCACAAAACGGTTGAAGCTCCTGTTCAAAAATGATGCTCCGAAATCAACTTCTGTCACCTTAGTGATACATTTTGGGATAGTACCTAAAGTTTAAAGCAGAAATTGGGGCACTTTTGACATTTTCATTTTTGACCAAAATCGACAGGTCCGGGGCTTAGGGAATTTCTCATCTGCCACAAAACGGTTGAAGCTCCTGTTCAAAAATGATGCTCCGAAATCAACTTCTGTCACCTTAGTGATACATTTTGGGATAGTACCTAAAGTTTAAAGCAGAAATTGGGGCACTTTTGACATTTTCATTTTTGACCAAAATCGACAGGTCCGGGGCTTAGGGAATTTCTCATCTGCCACAAAACGGTTGAAGCTCCTGTTCAAAAATGATGCTCCGAAATCAACTTCTGTCACCTTAGTGATACATTTTGGGATAGTACCTAAAGTATAAAGCAGAAATTGGGGCACCTTTGAAATTTTCATTTTTGACCAAAATTGACAGGTCCGGGGCTTAGGGAATTTCTCATATGCCACAAAACGGTTGAAGCTCCTGTTCAAAAATGATGCTCCGAAATCAACTTCTGTCATCTTAGTGATACATTTTGGGATAGTACCTGAAGTTTCAAGCAGAAATTGGGGCACTTTTGAAATTTTCATTTTTGACCAAAATCGACAGGTCCGGGGTTTAGGGAATTTCTCATATGCCACAAAACGGTTGAAGCTCCTGTTCAAAAATGATGCTCCGAAATCAACTTCTGTCACCTTAGTGATACATTTTGGGATAGTACCTAAAGTTTAAAGCAGAAATTGGGTCACTTTTGAAATTTTCATTTTTGACCAAAATCGACATGTCCGGGGCTTAGGGAATTTCTCATCTGCCACAAAACGGATGAAGCTCCTGTTCAAAAATGATGCTCCGAAATCAACTTCAGTCACCTTAGTGATACATTTTGGGATAGTACCTAAAGTTTAAAGCAGAAATTGGGGCACTTTTGCCATTTTCATTTTTGACCAAAATCGACAGGTCCGGGGCTTAGGGAATTTCTCATATGCCACAAAACGGATGAAGCTCCTGTTCAAAAATGATGCTACGAAATCAACTTCTGTCACCTTAGTGATACATTTTGGGATAGTACCTGAAGTTTAAAGCAGAAAATGGGGCATTTGTAAAATTTTCATTTTTGACCAAAATCAACAGGTCTGGCGCTTAGGGAATTTCTCATCTGCCACAAAACGGTTGAAGCTCCTGTTCAAAAATGATGCTCCGAATGCAACTTCTGTCACCTTAGTGATACATTTTGGGATAGTACCTAAAGTTTAAAGCAGAAATTGGGGCACTTTTGAAATTTTCCTTTTTGACCAAAATCGACAGGTCCGGGGCTTAGGGAATTTCTCATATGCCACAAAACGGTTGAAGCTCCTGTTCAAAAATGATGCTCCGAAATCAACTTCTGTCACCTTAGTGATACATTTTGGGATAGTACCTAAAGTTTAAAGCAGAAATTGGGGCACCTTTGAAATTTTCATTTTTGACCAAAATCAACAGGTCCGGGGCTTAGGGAATTTCTCATCTGCCACAAAACGGTTGAAGCTCCTGTTCAAAAATGATGCTCCAAAATCAACTCCTGTAACCTTAGTGATACATTTTGGGATAGTACCTAAAGTTTAAAGCAGAAATTGGGTCACTTTTGCCATTTTCATTTTTGACCAAAATCGACAGGTCCGGGGCTTAGGGAATTTCTCATATGCCACAAAACGGATGAAGCTCGTGTTCAAAAATGATGCTCCGAAATCAACTTCTGTCACCTTAGTGATACATTTTGGGATATTACCTGAAGTTTAAAGCAGAAATTGGGGCATTTTTAAAATTTTCATTTTTGACCAAAATCGACAGGTCTGGGGCTTAGGGAATTTCTGATCTGCCACAAAACGGTTGAAGCTCCTGTTCAAAAATGATGCTCCGAATGCAACTTCTGTCACCTTAGTGATACATTTTGGGATAGTACCTAAAGTTTAAAGCAGAAATTGGGGCACTTTTGAAATTTTCATTTTTGACCAAAATCGACAGGTCTGGGGCTTAGGGAATTTCTCATATGCCACAAAACGGTTGAAGCTCCTGTTTAAAAATGATGCTCCGAAATCAACTTCTGTCACCTTAGTGATACATTTTGGGATAGTACCTAAAGTTTAAAGCAGAAATTGGGGCACTTTTGAAGTTTTCATTTTTGACCAAAATCGACAGGTCCGGGGCTTAGGGAATTTCTCATCTGCCACAAAACGGTTGAAGCTCCTGTTCAAAAATGATGCTCCGAAATCAACTTCTGTCACCTTAGTGATACATTTTGGGATAGTACCTAAAGTTTAAAGCAGAAATTGGGGCACCTTTGAAATTTTCATTTTTGACCAAAATCGACAGGTCCGGGGATTAGTGAATTTCTCATATGCCACAAAACGGTTGAAGCTCCTGTTCAAAAATGATGCTCCGAAATCAACTTCTGTCACCTTAGTGATACATTTTGGGATAGTACCTAAAGTTTAAAGCAGAAATTGGGGCACCTTTGAAATTTTCATTTTTGACCAAAATCAACAGGTCCGGGGCTTAGGGAATTTCTCATATGCCACAAAACGGTTGAAGCTCCTGTTCAAAAATGATGCTTCAAAATCAACTCCTGTCACCTTAGTGATACATTTTGGGATAGTAACTAAAGTATAAAGCAGAAATTAGGGCACCTTTGAAATTTTCATTTTTGACCAAAATCGACAGGTCCGGGGCTTATGGAATTTCTCATCTGCCACAAAACGGTTGAAGCTCCTGTTCAAAAATGATGCTCCGAAATCAACTTCTGTCACCTTAGTGATACATTTTGGGATAGTACCTAAAGTTTAAAGCAGAAATTGGGGCACCTTTGAAATTTTCATTTTTGACCAAAATCAACAGGTCCGGGGCTTAGGGAATTTCTCATATGCCACAAAACGGTTGAAGCTACTGTTCAAAAATGATGCTCCAAAATCAACTCCTGTAACCTTAGTGATACATTTTGGGATAGTAACTAAAGTATAAAGCAGAAATTGGGGCACCTTTGAAATGTTCATTTTTGACCAAAATCGACAGGTCCAGGGTTTAGGGAATTTCTCATATGCCACAAAACGGATGAAGCTCCTGTTCAAAAATGATGCTCCGAAATCAACTTCTGTCACCTTAGTGATACATTTTGGGATAGTACCTAAAGTTTAAAGCAGAAATTGGGTCACTTTTGCCATTTTCATTTTTGACCAAAATCGACAGGTCCGGGGCTTAGGGAATTTCTCATATGCCACAAAACGGTTGAAGCTCCTGTTCAAAAATGATGCTCCGAAATCAACTTCTGTCACCTTAGTGATACATTTTGGGATAGTACCTAAAGTTTAAAGCAGAAATTGGGTCACTTTTGCCATTTTCATTTTTGACCAAAATCGACAGGTCCGGGGCTTAGGGAATTTCTCATATGCCACAAAACGGTTGAAGCTCCTGTTCAAAAATGATGCTCCGAAATCAACTTCTGTCACCATTTTGGGATAGTACCTAAAGTTTAAAGCAGAAATTGGGGCACCTTTGAAATTTTCATTTTTGACCAAAATCGACAGGTCCGGGGCTTAGGGAATTTCTCATATGCCACAAAACGGTTGAAGCTACTGTTCAAAAATGATGCTCCAAAATCAACTCCTGTAACCTTAGTGATACATTTTGGGATAGTAACTAAAGTATAAAGCAGAAATTGGGGCACCTTTGAAATTTTCATTTTTGACCAAAATCGACAGGTCCGGGGTTTAGGGAATTTCTCATATGCCACAAAACGGATGAAGCTCCTATTCAAAAATGATGCTCCGAAATCAACTTCTGTCACCTTAGTGATACATTTTGGGATAGTACCTGAAGTTTAAAGCAGAAATTGGGGCACTTTTGAAATTTTCATTTTTGACCAAAATCGAAAGGTCTGGGGCTTAGGGAATTTCTCATCTGCCACAAAACGGTTGAAGCTCCTGTTCAAAAATGATGCTCCGAAATCAACTTCTGTCACCTTAGTGATACATTTTGGGATAGTACCTAAAGTTTAAAGCAGAAATTGGGGCACTTTTGACATTTTCATTTTTGACCAAAATCGACAGGTCCGGGGCTTAGGGAATTTCTCATCTGCCACAAAACGGTTGAAGCTCCTGTTCAAAAATGATGCTCCGAAATCAACTTCTGTCACCTTAGTGATACATTTTGGGATAGTACCTAAAGTTTAAAGCAGAAATTGGGGCACTTTTGACATTTTCATTTTTGACCAAAATCGACAGGTCCGGGGCTTAGGGAATTTCTCATCTGCCACAAAACGGTTGAAGCTCCTGTTCAAAAATGATGCTCCGAAATCAACTTCTGTCACCTTAGTGATACATTTTGGGATAGTACCTAAAGTTTAAAGCAGAAATTAGGGCACTTTTGAAATTTTCATTTTTGACCAAATTCGACAGGTCCGGTGCTTAGGGAATTTCTCATCTGCCACAAAACGGTTGAAGCTCCTGTTCAAAAATGATGCTCCGAAATCAACTTCTGTCACCTTAGTGATACATTTTGGGATAGTAACTAAAGTATAAAGCAGAAATTGGGGCACTTTTGACATTTTCATTTTTGACCAAAATCGACAGGTCCGGGGCTTAGGGAATTTCTCATCTGCCACAAAACGGTTGAAGCTCCTGTTCAAAAATGATGCTCCGAAATCAACTTCTGTCACCTTAGTGATACATTTTGGGATAGTACCTAAAGTTTAAAGCAGAAATTGGGTCACTTTTGCCATTTTCATTTTTGACCAAAATCAACAGGTCCGGGGCTTAGGGAATTTCTCATATGCCACAAAACGGATGAAGCTCCTGTTCAAAAATGATGCTCCGAAATCAACTTCTGTCACCTTAGTGATACATTTTGGGATAGTACCTGAAGTTTGAAGCAGAAATTGGGGCATTTTTAAAATTTTCATTTTTGACCAAAATCGACAGGTCTGGGGCTTAGGGAATTTCTGATCTGCCACAAAACGGTTGAAGCTCCTGTTCAAAAATGATGCTCCGAAATCAACTTCTGTCACCATTTTGGGATAGTACCTAAAGTTTAAAGCAGAAATTGGGGCACCTTTGAAATTTTCATTTTTGACCAAAATCGACAAGTCCAAGGCTTAGGGAATTTCTCATATGCCACAAAACGGATGAAGCTCCTGTTCAAAAATGATGCTCCGAAATCAACTTCTGTCACCTTAGTGATACATTTTGGGATAGTACCTAAAGTTTAAAGCAGAAATTGGGGCACCTTTGAAATTTTCATTTTTGACCAAAATCGACAGGTCCGGGGCTTAGGGAATTTCTCATCTGCCACAAAACGGTTGAAGCTCCTGTTCAAAAATGATGCTCCGAAATCAACTTCTGTCACCTTAGTGATACATTTTGGGATAGTACCTAAAGTTTAAAGCAGAAATTGGGGCACTTTTGAAATTTTCATTTTTGACCAAAATCGACAGGTCCGGGGCTTAGGGAATTTCTCATATGCCACAAAACGGTTGAAGCTCCTGTTCAAAAATGATGCTCCGAAATCAACTTCTGTCACCTTAGTGATACATTTTGGGATAGTACCTAAAGTTTAAAGCAGAAATTGGGGCACCTTTGAAATTTTCATTTTTGACCAAAATCAACAGGTCCAGGGCTTAGGGAATTTCTCATATGCCACAAAACGGTTGAAGCTACTGTTCAAAAATGATGCTCCAAAATCAACTCCTGTAACCTTAGTGATACATTTTGGGATAGTAACTAAAGTATAAAGCAGAAATTGGGGCACCTTTGAAATTTTCATTTTTGACCAAAATCGACAGGTCCGGGGTTTAGGGAATTTCTCATATGCCACAAAACGGATGAAGCTCCTGTTCAAAAATGATGCTCCGAAATCAACTTCTGTCACCTTAGTGATACATTTTGGGATAGTACCTAAAGTTTAAAGCAGAAATTGGGGCACTTTTGAAATTTTCATTTTTGACCAAAATCGACAGGTCTGGGGCTTAGGGAATTTCTCATCTGCCACAAAACGGTTGAAGCTCCTGTTCAAAAATGATGCTCCGAAATCAACTTCTGTCACCTTAGTGATACATTTTGGGATAGTACCTACAGTTTAAAACAGAAATTAGGGCACTTTTGAAATTTTCATTTTTGACCAAAATCGACAGGTCCGGGGCTTAGGGAATTTCTCATCTGCCACAAAACGGTTGAAGCTCCTGTTCAAAAATGATGCTCCGAAATCAACTTCTGTCACCTTAGTGATACATTTTGGGATAGTACCTAAAGTTTAAAGCAGAAATTGGGGCACCTTTGAAATTTTCATTTTTGACCAAAATCGACAGGTCCAGGGCTTAGGGAATTTCTCATATGCCACAAAACGGTTGAAGCTCCTGTTCAAAAATGATGCTCCGAAATCAACTTCTGTCACCTTAGTGATACATTTTGGGATAGTACCTAAAGTTTAAAGCAGAAATTGGGGCACCTTTGAAATTTTCATTTTTGACCAAAATCGACAGGTCCGGGGCTTAGGGAATTTCTCATCTGCCACAAAACGGTTGAAGCTCCTGTTCAAAAATGATGCTCCGAAATCAACTTCTGTCACCTTAGTGATACATTTTGGGATAGTACCTAAAGTTTAAAGCAGAAATTGGGTCACTTTTGAAATTTTCATTTTTGACCAAAATCAACAGGTCCGGGGCTTAGGGAATTTCTCATATGCCACAAAACGGTTGAAGCTCCTGTTCAAAAATGATGCTCCAAAATTAACTCCTGTCACCTTAGTGATACATTTTGGGATAGTACCTAAAGTATAAAGCAGAAATTGGGGCACCTTTGAAATTTTCATTTTTGACCAAAATTGACAGGTCCGGGGCTTAGGGAATTTCTCATATGCCACAAAACGGTTGAAGCTCCTGTTCAAAAATGATGCTCCGAAATCAACTTCTGTCATCTTAGTGATACATTTTGGGATAGTACCTGAAGTTTCAAGCAGAAATTGGGGCACTTTTGAAATTTTCATTTTTGACCAAAATCGACAGGTCCGGGGTTTAGGGAATTTCTCATATGCCACAAAACGGTTGAAGCTCCTGTTCAAAAATGATGCTCCGAAATCAACTTCTGTCACCTTAGTGATACATTTTGGGATTGTACCTAAAGTTTAAAGCAGAAATTGGGTCACTTTTGAAATTTTCATTTTTGACCAAAATCGACATGTCCGGGGCTTAGGGAATTTCTCATCTGCCACAAAACGGATGAAGCTCCTGTTCAAAAATGATGCTCCGAAATCAACTTCAGTCACCTTAGTGATACATTTTGGGATAGTACCTAAAGTTTAAAGCAGAAATTGGGGCACTTTTGCCATTTTCATTTTTGACCAAAATCGACAGGTCCGGGGCTTAGGGAATTTCTCATATGCCACAAAACGGATGAAGCTCCTGTTCAAAAATGATGCTACGAAATCAACTTCTGTCACCTTAGTGATACATTTTGGGATAGTACCTGAAGTTTAAAGCAGAAAATGGGGCATTTGTAAAATTTTCATTTTTGACCAAAATCAACAGGTCTGGCGCTTAGGGAATTTCTGATCTGCCACAAAACGGTTGAAGCTCCTGTTCAAAAATGATGCTCCGAAATCAACTTCTGTCACCATTTTGGGATAGTACCTAAAGTTTAAAGCAGAAATTGGGGCACCTTTGAAATTTTCATTTTTGACCAAAATCGACAAGTCCAAGGCTTAGGGAATTTCTCATATGCCACAAAACGGATGAAGCTCCTGTTCAAAAATGATGCTCCGAAATCAACTTCTGTCACCTTAGTGATACATTTTGGGATAGTACCTAAAGTTTAAAGCAGAAATTGGGGCACCTTTGAAATTTTCATTTTTGACCAAAATCGACAGGTCCGGGGCTTAGGGAATTTCTCATCTGCCACAAAACGGTTGAAGCTCCTGTTCAAAAATGATGCTCCGAAATCAACTTCTGTCACCTTAGTGATACATTTTGGGATAGTACCTAAAGTTTAAAGCAGAAATTGGGGCACCTTTGAAATTTTCATTTTTGACCAAAATCAACAGGTCCGGGGCTTAGGGAATTTCTCATCTGCCACAAAACGGTTGAAGCTCCTGTTCAAAAATGATGCTCCGAAATCAACTTCTGTCACCTTAGTGATACATTTTGGGATAGTACCTAAAGTTTAAAGCAGAAATTGGGTCACTTTTGCCATTTTCATTTTTGACCAAAATCGACAGGTCCGGGGCTTAGGGAATTTCTCATATGCCACAAAACGGATGAAGCTCCTGTTCAAAAATGATGCTCCGAAATCAACTTCTGTCACCTTAGTGATACATTTTGGGATAGTACCTGAAGTTTGAAGCAGAAATTGGGGCATTTTTAAAATTTTCATTTTTGACCAAAATCGACAGGTCTGGGGCTTAGGGAATTTCTCATATGCCACAAAACGGTTGAAGCTCCTGTTCAAAAATGATGCTCCGAAATCAACTTCTGTCACCTTAGTGATACATTTTGGGATAGTACCTAAAGTTTAAAGCAGAAATTGGGGCACCTTTGAAATTTTCATTTTTGACCAAAATCAACAGGTCCAGGGCTTAGGGAATTTCTCATATGCCACAAAACGGTTGAAGCTACTGTTCAAAAATGATGCTCCAAAATCAACTCCTGTAACCTTAGTGATACATTTTGGGATAGTAACTAAAGTATAAAGCAGAAATTGGGGCACCTTTGAAATTTTCATTTTTGACCAAAATCGACAGGTCCGGGGTTTAGGGAATTTCTCATATGCCACAAAACGGATGAAGCTCCTGTTCAAAAATGATGCTCCGAAATCAACTTCTGTCACCTTAGTGATACATTTTGGGATAGTACCTAAAGTTTAAAGCAGAAATTGGGGCACTTTTGAAATTTTCATTTTTGACCAAAATCGACAGGTCTGGGGCTTAGGGAATTTCTCATCTGCCACAAAACGGTTGAAGCTCCTGTTCAAAAATGATGCTCCGAAATCAACTTCTGTCACCTTAGTGATACATTTTGGGATAGTACCTACAGTTTAAAACAGAAATTAGGGCACTTTTGAAATTTTCATTTTTGACCAAAATCGACAGGTCCGGGGCTTAGGGAATTTCTCATCTGCCACAAAACGGTTGAAGCTCCTGTTCAAAAATGATGCTCCGAAATCAACTTCTGTCACCTTAGTGATACATTTTGGGATAGTACCTAAAGTTTAAAGCAGAAATTGGGGCACCTTTGAAATTTTCATTTTTGACCAAAATCGACAGGTCCAGGGCTTAGGGAATTTCTCATATGCCACAAAACGGTTGAAGCTCCTGTTCAAAAATGATGCTCCGAAATCAACTTCTGTCACCTTAGTGATACATTTTGGGATAGTACCTAAAGTTTAAAGCAGAAATTGGGGCACCTTTGAAATTTTCATTTTTGACCAAAATCGACAGGTCCGGGGCTTAGGGAATTTCTCATCTGCCACAAAACGGTTGAAGCTCCTGTTCAAAAATGATGCTCCGAAATCAACTTCTGTCACCTTAGTGATACATTTTGGGATTGTACCTAAAGTTTAAAGCAGAAATTGGGTCACTTTTGAAATTTTCATTTTTGACCAAAATCGACATGTCCGGGGCTTAGGGAATTTCTCATCTGCCACAAAACGGATGAAGCTCCTGTTCAAAAATGATGCTCCGAAATCAACTTCAGTCACCTTAGTGATACATTTTGGGATAGTACCTAAAGTTTAAAGCAGAAATTGGGGCACTTTTGCCATTTTCATTTTTGACCAAAATCGACAGGTCCGGGGCTTAGGGAATTTCTCATATGCCACAAAACGGATGAAGCTCCTGTTCAAAAATGATGCTACGAAATCAACTTCTGTCACCTTAGTGATACATTTTGGGATAGTACCTGAAGTTTAAAGCAGAAAATGGGGCATTTGTAAAATTTTCATTTTTGACCAAAATCAACAGGTCTGGCGCTTAGGGAATTTCTGATCTGCCACAAAACGGTTGAAGCTCCTGTTCAAAAATGATGCTCCGAAATCAACTTCTGTCACCATTTTGGGATAGTACCTAAAGTTTAAAGCAGAAATTGGGGCACCTTTGAAATTTTCATTTTTGACCAAAATCGACAAGTCCAAGGCTTAGGGAATTTCTCATATGCCACAAAACGGATGAAGCTCCTGTTCAAAAATGATGCTCCGAAATCAACTTCTGTCACCTTAGTGATACATTTTGGGATAGTACCTAAAGTTTAAAGCAGAAATTGGGGCACCTTTGAAATTTTCATTTTTGACCAAAATCGACAGGTCCGGGGCTTAGGGAATTTCTCATCTGCCACAAAACGGTTGAAGCTCCTGTTCAAAAATGATGCTCCGAAATCAACTTCTGTCACCTTAGTGATACATTTTGGGATAGTACCTAAAGTTTAAAGCAGAAATTGGGGCACCTTTGAAATTTTCATTTTTGACCAAAATCAACAGGTCCAGGGCTTAGGGAATTTCTCATATGCCACAAAACGGTTGAAGCTACTGTTCAAAAATGATGCTCCAAAATCAACTCCTGTAACCTTAGTGATACATTTTGGGATAGTAACTAAAGTATAAAGCAGAAATTGGGGCACCTTTGAAATTTTCATTTTTGACCAAAATCGACAGGTCCGGGGTTTAGGGAATTTCTCATATGCCACAAAACGGATGAAGCTCCTGTTCAAAAATGATGCTCCGAAATCAACTTCTGTCACCTTAGTGATACATTTTGGGATAGTACCTACAGTTTAAAACAGAAATTAGGGCACTTTTGAAATTTTCATTTTTGACCAAAATCGACAGGTCCGGGGCTTAGGGAATTTCTCATCTGCCACAAAACGGTTGAAGCTCCTGTTCAAAAATGATGCTCCGAAATCAACTTCTGTCACCTTAGTGATACATTTTGGGATAGTACCTAAAGTTTAAAGCAGAAATTGGGGCACCTTTGAAATTTTCATTTTTGACCAAAATCGACAGGTCCAGGGCTTAGGGAATTTCTCATATGCCACAAAACGGTTGAAGCTCCTGTTCAAAAATGATGCTCCGAAATCAACTTCTGTCACCTTAGTAATACATTTTGGGATAGTACCTAAAGTTTAAAGCAGAAATTGGGGCACCTTTGAAATTTTCATTTTTGACCAAAATCGACAGGTCCGGGGCTTAGGGAATTTCTCATCTGCCACAAAACGGTTGAAGCTCCTGTTCAAAAATGATGCTCCGAAATCAACTTCTGTCACCTTAGTGATACATTTTGGGATAGTACCTAAAGTTTAAAGCAGAAATTGGGTCACTTTTGAAATTTTCATTTTTGACCAAAATCAACAGGTCCGGGGCTTAGGGAATTTCTCATATGCCACAAAACGGTTGAAGCTCCTGTTCAAAAATGATGCTCCAAAATTAACTCCTGTCACCTTAGTGATACATTTTGGGATAGTACCTAAAGTATAAAGCAGAAATTGGGGCACCTTTGAAATTTTCATTTTTGACCAAAATTGACAGGTCCGGGGCTTAGGGAATTTCTCATATGCCACAAAACGGTTGAAGCTCCTGTTCAAAAATGATGCTCCGAAATCAACTTCTGTCATCTTAGTGATACATTTTGGGATAGTACCTGAAGTTTCAAGCAGAAATTGGGGCACTTTTGAAATTTTCATTTTTGACCAAAATCGACAGGTCCGGGGTTTAGGGAATTTCTCATATGCCACAAAACGGTTGAAGCTCCTGTTCAAAAATGATGCTCCGAAATCAACTTCTGTCACCTTAGTGATACATTTTGGGATAGTACCTAAAGTTTAAAGCAGAAATTGGGTCACTTTTGAAATTTTCATTTTTGACCAAAATCGACATGTCCGGGGCTTAGGGAATTTCTCATCTGCCACAAAACGGATGAAGCTCCTGTTCAAAAATGATGCTCCGAAATCAACTTCAGTCACCTTAGTGATACATTTTGGGATAGTACCTAAAGTTTAAAGCAGAAATTGGGGCACTTTTGCCATTTTCATTTTTGACCAAAATCGACAGGTCCGGGGCTTAGGGAATTTCTCATATGCCACAAAACGGATGAAGCTCCTGTTCAAAAATGATGCTACGAAATCAACTTCTGTCACCTTAGTGATACATTTTGGGATAGTACCTGAAGTTTAAAGCAGAAAATGGGGCATTTGTAAAATTTTCATTTTTGACCAAAATCGACAGGTCCGGGGCTTAGGGAATTTCTCATATGCCACAAAACGGTTGAAGCTCCTGTTCAAAAATGATGCTCCGAATGCAACTTCTGTCACCTTAGTGATACATTTTGGGATAGTACCTAAAGTTTAAAGCAGAAATTGGGGCACTTTTGCCATTTTCATTTTTGACCAAAATCGACAGGTCCGGGGCTTAGGGAATTTCTCATATGCCACAAAACGGTTGAAGCTCCTGTTCAAAAATGATGCTCCGAAATCAACTTCTGTCACCTTAGTGATACATTTTGGGATAGTACCTAAAGTTTAAAGCAGAAATTGGGGCACCTTTGAAATTTTCATTTTTGACCAAAATCAACAGGTCCGGGGCTTAGGGAATTTCTCATCTGCCACAAAACGGTTGAAGCTCCTGTTCAAAAATGATGCTCCAAAATCAACTCCTGTAACCTTAGTGATACATTTTGGGATAGTACCTAAAGTTTAAAGCAGAAATTGGGTCACTTTTGCCATTTTCATTTTTGACCAAAATCGACAGGTCCGGGGCTTAGGGAATTTCTCATATGCCACAAAACGGATGAAGCTCGTGTTCAAAAATGATGCTCCGAAATCAACTTCTGTCACCTTAGTGATACATTTTGGGATATTACCTGAAGTTTAAAGCAGAAATTGGGGCATTTTTAAAATTTTCATTTTTGACCAAAATCGACAGGTCTGGGGCTTAGGGAATTTCTGATCTGCCACAAAACGGTTGAAGCTCCTGTTCAAAAATGATGCTCCGAATGCAACTTCTGTCACCTTAGTGATACATTTTGGGATAGTACCTAAAGTTTAAAGCAGAAATTGGGGCACTTTTGAAATTTTCATTTTTGACCAAAATCGACAGGTCTGGGGCTTAGGGAATTTCTCATATGCCACAAAACGGTTGAAGCTCCTGTTCAAAAATGATGCTCCGAAATCAACTTCTGTCACCTTAGTGATACATTTTGGGATAGTACCTAAAGTTTAAAGCAGAAATTGGGGCACCTTTGAAATTTTCATTTTTGACCAAAATCAACAGGTCCAGGGCTTAGGGAATTTCTCATATGCCACAAAACGGTTGAAGCTACTGTTCAAAAATGATGCTCCAAAATCAACTCCTGTAACCTTAGTGATACATTTTGGGATAGTAACTAAAGTATAAAGCAGAAATTGGGGCACCTTTGAAATTTTCATTTTTGACCAAAATCGACAGGTCCGGGGTTTAGGGAATTTCTCATATGCCACAAAACGGATGAAGCTCCTGTTCAAAAATGATGCTCCGAAATCAACTTCTGTCACCTTAGTGATACATTTTGGGATAGTACCTAAAGTTTAAAGCAGAAATTGGGGCACTTTTGAAATTTTCATTTTTGACCAAAATCGACAGGTCTGGGGCTTAGGGAATTTCTCATCTGCCACAAAACGGTTGAAGCTCCTGTTCAAAAATGATGCTCCGAAATCAACTTCTGTCACCTTAGTGATACATTTTGGGATAGTACCTACAGTTTAAAACAGAAATTAGGGCACTTTTGAAATTTTCATTTTTGACCAAAATCGACAGGTCCGGGGCTTAGGGAATTTCTCATCTGCCACAAAACGGTTGAAGCTCCTGTTCAAAAATGATGCTCCGAAATCAACTTCTGTCACCTTAGTGATACATTTTGGGATAGTACCTAAAGTTTAAAGCAGAAATTGGGGCACCTTTGAAATTTTCATTTTTGACCAAAATCGACAGGTCCAGGGCTTAGGGAATTTCTCATATGCCACAAAACGGTTGAAGCTCCTGTTCAAAAATGATGCTCCGAAATCAACTTCTGTCACCTTAGTGATACATTTTGGGATAGTACCTAAAGTTTAAAGCAGAAATTGGGGCACCTTTGAAATTTTCATTTTTGACCAAAATCGACAGGTCCGGGGCTTAGGGAATTTCTCATCTGCCACAAAACGGTTGAAGCTCCTGTTCAAAAATGATGCTCCGAAATCAACTTCTGTCACCTTAGTGATACATTTTGGGATAGTACCTAAAGTTTAAAGCAGAAATTGGGTCACTTTTGAAATTTTCATTTTTGACCAAAATCAACAGGTCCGGGGCTTAGGGAATTTCTCATATGCCACAAAACGGTTGAAGCTCCTGTTCAAAAATGATGCTCCAAAATTAACTCCTGTCACCTTAGTGATACATTTTGGGATAGTACCTAAAGTATAAAGCAGAAATTGGGGCACCTTTGAAATTTTCATTTTTGACCAAAATTGACAGGTCCGGGGCTTAGGGAATTTCTCATATGCCACAAAACGGTTGAAGCTCCTGTTCAAAAATGATGCTCCGAAATCAACTTCTGTCATCTTAGTGATACATTTTGGGATAGTACCTGAAGTTTCAAGCAGAAATTGGGGCACTTTTGAAATTTTCATTTTTGACCAAAATCGACAGGTCCGGGGTTTAGGGAATTTCTCATATGCCACAAAACGGTTGAAGCTCCTGTTCAAAAATGATGCTCCGAAATCAACTTCTGTCACCTTAGTGATACATTTTGGGATTGTACCTAAAGTTTAAAGCAGAAATTGGGTCACTTTTGAAATTTTCATTTTTGACCAAAATCGACATGTCCGGGGCTTAGGGAATTTCTCATCTGCCACAAAACGGATGAAGCTCCTGTTCAAAAATGATGCTCCGAAATCAACTTCAGTCACCTTAGTGATACATTTTGGGATAGTACCTAAAGTTTAAAGCAGAAATTGGGGCACTTTTGCCATTTTCATTTTTGACCAAAATCGACAGGTCCGGGGCTTAGGGAATTTCTCATATGCCACAAAACGGATGAAGCTCCTGTTCAAAAATGATGCTACGAAATCAACTTCTGTCACCTTAGTGATACATTTTGGGATAGTACCTGAAGTTTAAAGCAGAAAATGGGGCATTTGTAAAATTTTCATTTTTGACCAAAATCAACAGGTCTGGCGCTTAGGGAATTTCTGATCTGCCACAAAACGGTTGAAGCTCCTGTTCAAAAATGATGCTCCGAAATCAACTTCTGTCACCATTTTGGGATAGTACCTAAAGTTTAAAGCAGAAATTGGGGCACCTTTGAAATTTTCATTTTTGACCAAAATCGACAAGTCCAAGGCTTAGGGAATTTCTCATATGCCACAAAACGGATGAAGCTCCTGTTCAAAAATGATGCTCCGAAATCAACTTCTGTCACCTTAGTGATACATTTTGGGATAGTACCTAAAGTTTAAAGCAGAAATTGGGGCACCTTTGAAATTTTCATTTTTGACCAAAATCGACAGGTCCGGGGCTTAGGGAATTTCTCATCTGCCACAAAACGGTTGAAGCTCCTGTTCAAAAATGATGCTCCGAAATCAACTTCTGTCACCTTAGTGATACATTTTGGGATAGTACCTAAAGTTTAAAGCAGAAATTGGGGCACCTTTGAAATTTTCATTTTTGACCAAAATCAACAGGTCCGGGGCTTAGGGAATTTCTCATCTGCCACAAAACGGTTGAAGCTCCTGTTCAAAAATGATGCTCCGAAATCAACTTCTGTCACCTTAGTGATACATTTTGGGATAGTACCTAAAGTTTAAAGCAGAAATTGGGTCACTTTTGCCATTTTCATTTTTGACCAAAATCGACAGGTCCGGGGCTTAGGGAATTTCTCATATGCCACAAAACGGATGAAGCTCCTGTTCAAAAATGATGCTCCGAAATCAACTTCTGTCACCTTAGTGATACATTTTGGGATAGTACCTGAAGTTTGAAGCAGAAATTGGGGCATTTTTAAAATTTTCATTTTTGACCAAAATCGACAGGTCTGGGGCTTAGGGAATTTCTCATATGCCACAAAACGGTTGAAGCTCCTGTTCAAAAATGATGCTCCGAAATCAACTTCTGTCACCTTAGTGATACATTTTGGGATAGTACCTAAAGTTTAAAGCAGAAATTGGGGCACCTTTGAAATTTTCATTTTTGACCAAAATCAACAGGTCCAGGGCTTAGGGAATTTCTCATATGCCACAAAACGGTTGAAGCTACTGTTCAAAAATGATGCTCCAAAATCAACTCCTGTAACCTTAGTGATACATTTTGGGATAGTAACTAAAGTATAAAGCAGAAATTGGGGCACCTTTGAAATTTTCATTTTTGACCAAAATCGACAGGTCCGGGGTTTAGGGAATTTCTCATATGCCACAAAACGGATGAAGCTCCTGTTCAAAAATGATGCTCCGAAATCAACTTCTGTCACCTTAGTGATACATTTTGGGATAGTACCTAAAGTTTAAAGCAGAAATTGGGGCACTTTTGAAATTTTCATTTTTGACCAAAATCGACAGGTCTGGGGCTTAGGGAATTTCTCATCTGCCACAAAACGGTTGAAGCTCCTGTTCAAAAATGATGCTCCGAAATCAACTTCTGTCACCTTAGTGATACATTTTGGGATAGTACCTACAGTTTAAAACAGAAATTAGGGCACTTTTGAAATTTTCATTTTTGACCAAAATCGACAGGTCCGGGGCTTAGGGAATTTCTCATCTGCCACAAAACGGTTGAAGCTCCTGTTCAAAAATGATGCTCCGAAATCAACTTCTGTCACCTTAGTGATACATTTTGGGATAGTACCTAAAGTTTAAAGCAGAAATTGGGGCACCTTTGAAATTTTCATTTTTGACCAAAATCGACAGGTCCAGGGCTTAGGGAATTTCTCATATGCCACAAAACGGTTGAAGCTCCTGTTCAAAAATGATGCTCCGAAATCAACTTCTGTCACCTTAGTGATACATTTTGGGATAGTACCTAAAGTTTAAAGCAGAAATTGGGGCACCTTTGAAATTTTCATTTTTGACCAAAATCGACAGGTCCGGGGCTTAGGGAATTTCTCATCTGCCACAAAACGGTTGAAGCTCCTGTTCAAAAATGATGCTCCGAAATCAACTTCTGTCACCTTAGTGATACATTTTGGGATTGTACCTAAAGTTTAAAGCAGAAATTGGGTCACTTTTGAAATTTTCATTTTTGACCAAAATCGACATGTCCGGGGCTTAGGGAATTTCTCATCTGCCACAAAACGGATGAAGCTCCTGTTCAAAAATGATGCTCCGAAATCAACTTCAGTCACCTTAGTGATACATTTTGGGATAGTACCTAAAGTTTAAAGCAGAAATTGGGGCACTTTTGCCATTTTCATTTTTGACCAAAATCGACAGGTCCGGGGCTTAGGGAATTTCTCATATGCCACAAAACGGATGAAGCTCCTGTTCAAAAATGATGCTACGAAATCAACTTCTGTCACCTTAGTGATACATTTTGGGATAGTACCTGAAGTTTAAAGCAGAAAATGGGGCATTTGTAAAATTTTCATTTTTGACCAAAATCAACAGGTCTGGCGCTTAGGGAATTTCTGATCTGCCACAAAACGGTTGAAGCTCCTGTTCAAAAATGATGCTCCGAAATCAACTTCTGTCACCATTTTGGGATAGTACCTAAAGTTTAAAGCAGAAATTGGGGCACCTTTGAAATTTTCATTTTTGACCAAAATCGACAAGTCCAAGGCTTAGGGAATTTCTCATATGCCACAAAACGGATGAAGCTCCTGTTCAAAAATGATGCTCCGAAATCAACTTCTGTCACCTTAGTGATACATTTTGGGATAGTACCTAAAGTTTAAAGCAGAAATTGGGGCACCTTTGAAATTTTCATTTTTGACCAAAATCGACAGGTCCGGGGCTTAGGGAATTTCTCATCTGCCACAAAACGGTTGAAGCTCCTGTTCAAAAATGATGCTCCGAAATCAACTTCTGTCACCTTAGTGATACATTTTGGGATAGTACCTAAAGTTTAAAGCAGAAATTGGGGCACCTTTGAAATTTTCATTTTTGACCAAAATCAACAGGTCCAGGGCTTAGGGAATTTCTCATATGCCACAAAACGGTTGAAGCTACTGTTCAAAAATGATGCTCCAAAATCAACTCCTGTAACCTTAGTGATACATTTTGGGATAGTAACTAAAGTATAAAGCAGAAATTGGGGCACCTTTGAAATTTTCATTTTTGACCAAAATCGACAGGTCCGGGGTTTAGGGAATTTCTCATATGCCACAAAACGGATGAAGCTCCTGTTCAAAAATGATGCTCCGAAATCAACTTCTGTCACCTTAGTGATACATTTTGGGATAGTACCTACAGTTTAAAACAGAAATTAGGGCACTTTTGAAATTTTCATTTTTGACCAAAATCGACAGGTCCGGGGCTTAGGGAATTTCTCATCTGCCACAAAACGGTTGAAGCTCCTGTTCAAAAATGATGCTCCGAAATCAACTTCTGTCACCTTAGTGATACATTTTGGGATAGTACCTAAAGTTTAAAGCAGAAATTGGGGCACCTTTGAAATTTTCATTTTTGACCAAAATCGACAGGTCCAGGGCTTAGGGAATTTCTCATATGCCACAAAACGGTTGAAGCTCCTGTTCAAAAATGATGCTCCGAAATCAACTTCTGTCACCTTAGTAATACATTTTGGGATAGTACCTAAAGTTTAAAGCAGAAATTGGGGCACCTTTGAAATTTTCATTTTTGACCAAAATCGACAGGTCCGGGGCTTAGGGAATTTCTCATCTGCCACAAAACGGTTGAAGCTCCTGTTCAAAAATGATGCTCCGAAATCAACTTCTGTCACCTTAGTGATACATTTTGGGATAGTACCTAAAGTTTAAAGCAGAAATTGGGTCACTTTTGAAATTTTCATTTTTGACCAAAATCAACAGGTCCGGGGCTTAGGGAATTTCTCATATGCCACAAAACGGTTGAAGCTCCTGTTCAAAAATGATGCTCCAAAATTAACTCCTGTCACCTTAGTGATACATTTTGGGATAGTACCTAAAGTATAAAGCAGAAATTGGGGCACCTTTGAAATTTTCATTTTTGACCAAAATTGACAGGTCCGGGGCTTAGGGAATTTCTCATATGCCACAAAACGGTTGAAGCTCCTGTTCAAAAATGATGCTCCGAAATCAACTTCTGTCATCTTAGTGATACATTTTGGGATAGTACCTGAAGTTTCAAGCAGAAATTGGGGCACTTTTGAAATTTTCATTTTTGACCAAAATCGACAGGTCCGGGGTTTAGGGAATTTCTCATATGCCACAAAACGGTTGAAGCTCCTGTTCAAAAATGATGCTCCGAAATCAACTTCTGTCACCTTAGTGATACATTTTGGGATAGTACCTAAAGTTTAAAGCAGAAATTGGGTCACTTTTGAAATTTTCATTTTTGACCAAAATCGACATGTCCGGGGCTTAGGGAATTTCTCATCTGCCACAAAACGGATGAAGCTCCTGTTCAAAAATGATGCTCCGAAATCAACTTCAGTCACCTTAGTGATACATTTTGGGATAGTACCTAAAGTTTAAAGCAGAAATTGGGGCACTTTTGCCATTTTCATTTTTGACCAAAATCGACAGGTCCGGGGCTTAGGGAATTTCTCATATGCCACAAAACGGATGAAGCTCCTGTTCAAAAATGATGCTACGAAATCAACTTCTGTCACCTTAGTGATACATTTTGGGATAGTACCTGAAGTTTAAAGCAGAAAATGGGGCATTTGTAAAATTTTCATTTTTGACCAAAATCGACAGGTCCGGGGCTTAGGGAATTTCTCATATGCCACAAAACGGTTGAAGCTCCTGTTCAAAAATGATGCTCCGAATGCAACTTCTGTCACCTTAGTGATACATTTTGGGATAGTACCTAAAGTTTAAAGCAGAAATTGGGGCACTTTTGCCATTTTCATTTTTGACCAAAATCGACAGGTCCGGGGCTTAGGGAATTTCTCATATGCCACAAAACGGTTGAAGCTCCTGTTCAAAAATGATGCTCCGAAATCAACTTCTGTCACCTTAGTGATACATTTTGGGATAGTACCTAAAGTTTAAAGCAGAAATTGGGGCACCTTTGAAATTTTCATTTTTGACCAAAATCAACAGGTCCGGGGCTTAGGGAATTTCTCATCTGCCACAAAACGGTTGAAGCTCCTGTTCAAAAATGATGCTCCAAAATCAACTCCTGTAACCTTAGTGATACATTTTGGGATAGTACCTAAAGTTTAAAGCAGAAATTGGGTCACTTTTGCCATTTTCATTTTTGACCAAAATCGACAGGTCCGGGGCTTAGGGAATTTCTCATATGCCACAAAACGGATGAAGCTCGTGTTCAAAAATGATGCTCCGAAATCAACTTCTGTCACCTTAGTGATACATTTTGGGATATTACCTGAAGTTTAAAGCAGAAATTGGGGCATTTTTAAAATTTTCATTTTTGACCAAAATCGACAGGTCTGGGGCTTAGGGAATTTCTGATCTGCCACAAAACGGTTGAAGCTCCTGTTCAAAAATGATGCTCCGAATGCAACTTCTGTCACCTTAGTGATACATTTTGGGATAGTACCTAAAGTTTAAAGCAGAAATTGGGGCACTTTTGAAATTTTCATTTTTGACCAAAATCGACAGGTCTGGGGCTTAGGGAATTTCTCATATGCCACAAAACGGTTGAAGCTCCTGTTTAAAAATGATGCTCCGAAATCAACTTCTGTCACCTTAGTGATACATTTTGGGATAGTACCTAAAGTTTAAAGCAGAAATTGGGGCACTTTTGAAGTTTTCATTTTTGACCAAAATCGACAGGTCCGGGGCTTAGGGAATTTCTCATCTGCCACAAAACGGTTGAAGCTCCTGTTCAAAAATGATGCTCCGAAATCAACTTCTGTCACCTTAGTGATACATTTTGGGATAGTACCTAAAGTTTAAAGCAGAAATTGGGGCACCTTTGAAATTTTCATTTTTGACCAAAATCGACAGGTCCGGGGCTTAGTGAATTTCTCATCTGCCACAAAACGGTTGAAGCTCCTGTTCAAAAATGATGCTCCGAAATCAACTTCTGTCACCTTTGGTGATACATTTTGGGATAGTACCTAAAGTTTAAAGCAGAAATTGGGGCACCTTTGAAATTTTCATTTTTGACCAAAATCAACAGGTCCGGGGCTTAGGGAATTTCTCATATGCCACAAAACGGTTGAAGCTCCTGTTCAAAAATGATGCTTCAAAATCAACTCCTGTCACCTTAGTGATACATTTTGGGATAGTAACTAAAGTATAAAGCAGAAATTAGGGCACCTTTGAAATTTTCATTTTTGACCAAAATCGACAGGTCCGGGGCTTATGGAATTTCTCATCTGCCACAAAACGGTTGAAGCTCCTGTTCAAAAATGATGCTCCGAAATCAACTTCTGTCACCTTAGTGATACATTTTGGGATAGTACCTAAAGTTTAAAGCAGAAATTGGGGCACCTTTGAAATTTTCATTTTTGACCAAAATCAACAGGTCCGGGGCTTAGGGAATTTCTCATATGCCACAAAACGGTTGAAGCTACTGTTCAAAAATGATGCTCCAAAATCAACTCCTGTAACCTTAGTGATACATTTTGGGATAGTAACTAAAGTATAAAGCAGAAATTGGGGCACCTTTGAAATGTTCATTTTTGACCAAAATCGACAGGTCCAGGGTTTAGGGAATTTCTCATATGCCACAAAACGGATGAAGCTCCTGTTCAAAAATGATGCTCCGAAATCAACTTCTGTCACCTTAGTGATACATTTTGGGATAGTACCTAAAGTTTAAAGCAGAAATTGGGTCACTTTTGCCATTTTCATTTTTGACCAAAATCGACAGGTCCGGGGCTTAGGGAATTTCTCATATGCCACAAAACGGTTGAAGCTCCTGTTCAAAAATGATGCTCCGAAATCAACTTCTGTCACCTTAGTGATACATTTTGGGATAGTACCTAAAGTTTAAAGCAGAAATTGGGTCACTTTTGCCATTTTCATTTTTGACCAAAATCGACAGGTCCGGGGCTTAGGGAATTTCTCATATGCCACAAAACGGTTGAAGCTCCTGTTCAAAAATGATGCTCCGAAATCAACTTCTGTCACCATTTTGGGATAGTACCTAAAGTTTAAAGCAGAAATTGGGGCACTTTTGAAATTTTCATTTTTGACCAAAATCGACAGGTCTGGGGCTTACGGGATTTCTCATATGCCACAAAATGGTTGAAGCTCCTGTTCAAAAATGATGCTTCCAAAATCAACTTCTGTCACCTTAGTGATACATTTTGGGATAGTACCTAAAGTTTAAAGCAGAAATTGGGGCACCTTTGAAATTTTCATTTTTGACCAAAATCGACAGGTCCGGGGCTTAGGGAATTTCTCATATGCCACAAAACGGTTGAAGCTACTGTTCAAAAATGATGCTCCAAAATCAACTCCTGTAACCTTAGTGATACATTTTGGGATAGTAACTAAAGTATAAAGCAGAAATTGGGGCACCTTTGAAATTTTCATTTTTGACCAAAATCGACAGGTCCGGGGTTTAGGGAATTTCTCATATGCCACAAAACGGATGAAGCTCCTATTCAAAAATGATGCTCCGAAATCAACTTCTGTCACCTTAGTGATACATTTTGGGATAGTACCTAAAGTTTAAAGCAGAAATTGGGTCACTTTTGCCATTTTCATTTTTGACCAAAATCGACAGGTCCGGGGCTTAGGGAATTTCTCATATGCCACAAAACGGTTGAAGCTCCTGTTCAAAAATGATGCTCCGAAATCAACTTCTGTCACCATTTTGGGATAGTACCTAAAGTTTAAAGCAGAAATTGGGTCACTTTTGCCATTTTCATTTTTGACCAAAATCGACAGGTCCGGGGCTTAGGGAATTTCTCATATGCCACAAAACGGTTGAAGCTCCTGTTCAAAAATGATGCTCCGAAATCAACTTCTGTCACCTTAGTGATACATTTTGGGATAGTACCTAAAGTTTAAAGCAGAAATTGGGTCACTTTTGCCATTTTCATTTTTGACCAAAATCGACAGGTCCGGGGCTTAGGGAATTTCTCATATGCCACAAAACGGTTGAAGCTCCTGTTCAAAAATGATGCTCCGAAATCAACTTCTGTCACCATTTTGGGATAGTACCTAAAGTTTAAAGCAGAAATTGGGGCACTTTTGAAATTTTCATTTTTGACCAAAATCGACAGGTCTGGGGCTTACGGGATTTCTCATATGCCACAAAATGGTTGAAGCTCCTGTTCAAAAATGATGCTTCCAAAATCAACTTCTGTCACCTTAGTGATACATTTTGGGATAGTACCTAAAGTTTAAAGCAGAAATTGGGGCACCTTTGAAATTTTCATTTTTGACCAAAATCGACAGGTCCGGGGCTTAGGGAATTTCTCATATGCCACAAAACAGTTGAAGCTCCTGTTCAAAAATGATGCTCCGAAATCAACTTCTGTCACCTTAGTGATACATTTTGGGATAGTACCTAAAGTTTAAAGCAGAAATTGGGTCACTTTTGCCATTTTCATTTTTGACCAAAATCGACAGGTCCGGGGCTTAGGGAATTTCTCATATGCCACAAAACGGTTGAAGCTCCTGTTCAAAAATGATGCTCCGAAATCAACTTCTGTCACCTTAGTGATACATTTTGGGATAGTACCTAAAGTTTAAAGCAGAAATTGGGTCACTTTTGCCATTTTCATTTTTGACCAAAATCGACAGGTCCGGGGCTTAGGGAATTTCTCATATGCCACAAAACGGTTGAAGCTCCTGTTCAAAAATGATGCTCCGAAATCAACTTCTGTCACCATTTTGGGATAGTACCTAAAGTTTAAAGCAGAAATTGGGGCACTTTTGAAATTTTCATTTTTGACCAAAATCGACAGGTCTGGGGCTTACGGGATTTCTCATATGCCACAAAATGGTTGAAGCTCCTGTTCAAAAATGATGCTTCCAAAATCAACTTCTGTCACCTTAGTGATACATTTTGGGATAGTACCTAAAGTTTAAAGCAGAAATTGGGGCACCTTTGAAATTTTCATTTTTGACCAAAATCGACAGGTCCGGGGCTTAGGGAATTTCTCATATGCCACAAAACGGTTGAAGCTACTGTTCAAAAATGATGCTCCAAAATCAACTCCTGTAACCTTAGTGATACATTTTGGGATAGTAACTAAAGTATAAAGCAGAAATTGGGGCACCTTTGAAATTTTCATTTTTGACCAAAATCGACAGGTCCGGGGTTTAGGGAATTTCTCATATGCCACAAAACGGATGAAGCTCCTATTCAAAAATGATGCTCCGAAATCAACTTCTGTCACCTTAGTGATACATTTTGGGATAGTACCTGAAGTTTAAAGCAGAAATTGGGGCACTTTTGAAATTTTCATTTTTGACCAAAATCGAAAGGTCTGGGGCTTAGGGAATTTCTCATCTGCCACAAAACGGTTGAAGCTCCTGTTCAAAAATGATGCTCCGAAATCAACTTCTGTCACCTTAGTGATACATTTTGGGATAGTACCTAAAGTTTAAAGCAGAAATTGGGGCACTTTTGACATTTTCATTTTTGACCAAAATCGACAGGTCCGGGGCTTAGGGAATTTCTCATCTGCCACAAAACGGTTGAAGCTCCTGTTCAAAAATGATGCTCCGAAATCAACTTCTGTCACCTTAGTGATACATTTTGGGATAGTACCTAAAGTTTTTAAAGCAGAAATTGGGGCACTTTTGACATTTTCATTTTTGACCAAAATCGACAGGTCCGGGGCTTAGGGAATTTCTCATCTGCCACAAAACGGTTGAAGCTCCTGTTCAAAAATGATGCTCCGAAATCAACTTCTGTCACCTTAGTGATACATTTTGGGATAGTACCTAAAGTTTAAAGCAGAAATTGGGGCACTTTTGAAATTTTCATTTTTGACCAAAATCGACAGGTCCGGGGCTTAGGGAATTTCTCATATGCCACAAAACGGTTGAAGCTACTGTTCAAAAATGATGCTCCAAAATCAACTCCTGTAACCTTAGTGATACATTTTGGGATAGTAACTAAAGTATAAAGCAGAAATTGGGGCACCTTTGAAATTTTCATTTTTGACCAAAATCGACAGGTCCGGGGTTTAGGGAATTTCTCATATGCCACAAAACGGATGAAGCTCCTGTTCAAAAATGATGCTCCGAAATCAACTTCTGTCACCTTAGTGATACATTTTGGGATAGTACCTAAAGTTTAAAGCAGAAATTAGGGCACTTTTGAAATTTTCATTTTTGACCAAATTCGACAGGTCCGGTGCTTAGGGAATTTCTCATCTGCCACAAAACGGTTGAAGCTCCTGTTCAAAAATGATGCTCCGAAATCAACTTCTGTCACCTTAGTGATACATTTTGGGATAGTAACTAAAGTATAAAGCAGAAATTGGGCACTTTTGACATTTTCATTTTTGACCAAATCGACAGGTCCGGGCTTAGGGGAATTTCTCATATGCCACAAAACGGTTGAAGCTCCTGTTCAAAAATGATGCTCCGAAATCAACTTCTGTCACCTTAGTGATACATTTTGGGATAGTACCTAAAGTTTAAAGCAGAAATTGGGTCACTTTTGCCATTTTCATTTTTGACCAAAATCGACAGGTCCGGGGCTTAGGGAATTTCTCATATGCCACAAAACGGATGAAGCTCCTGTTCAAAAATGATGCTCCGAAATCAACTTCTGTCACCTTAGTGATACATTTTGGGATAGTACCTGAAGTTTAAAGCAGAAATTGGGGCACCTTTGAAATTTTCATTTTTGACCAAAATCGACAGGTCCGGGGCTTAGGGAATTTCTCATCTGCCACAAAACGGTTGAAGCTCCTGTTCAAAAATGATGCTCCGAAATCAACTTCTGTCACCTTAGTGATACATTTTGGGATAGTACCTAAAGTTTAAAGCAGAAATTGGGTCACTTTTGCCATTTTCATTTTTGACCAAAATCGACAGGTCCGGGGCTTAGGGAATTTCTCATATGCCACAAAACGGATGAAGCTCCTGTTCAAAAATGATGCTCCGAAATCAACTTCTGTCACCTTAGTGATACATTTTGGGATAGTACCTGAAGTTTGAAGCAGAAATTGGGGCATTTTTAAAATTTTCATTTTTGACCAAAATCGACAGGTCTGGGGCTTAGGGAATTTCTGATCTGCCACAAAACGGTTGAAGCTCCTGTTCAAAAATGATGCTCCGAAATCAACTTCTGTCACCATTTTGGGATAGTACCTAAAGTTTAAAGCAGAAATTGGGGCACCTTTGAAATTTTCATTTTTGACCAAAATCGACAAGTCCAAGGCTTAGGGAATTTCTCATATGCCACAAAACGGATGAAGCTCCTGTTCAAAAATGATGCTCCGAAATCAACTTCTGTCACCTTAGTGATACATTTTGGGATAGTACCTAAAGTTTAAAGCAGAAATTGGGGCACCTTTGAAATTTTCATTTTTGACCAAAATCGACAGGTCCGGGGCTTAGGGAATTTCTCATCTGCCACAAAACGGTTGAAGCTCCTGTTCAAAAATGATGCTCCGAAATCAACTTCTGTCACCTTAGTGATACATTTTTGGGATAGTACCTAAAGTTTAAAGCAGAAATTGGGGCACTTTTGAAATTTTCATTTTTGACCAAAATCGACAGGTCCGGGGCTTAGGGAATTTCTCATATGCCACAAAACGGTTGAAGCTCCTGTTCAAAAACGATGCTCCGAAATCAACTTCTGTCACCTTAGTGATACATTTTGGGATAGTACCTAAAGTTTAAAGCAGAAATTGGGGCACCTTTGAAATTTTCATTTTTGACCAAAATCAACAGGTCCAGGGCTTAGGGAATTTCTCATATGCCACAAAACGGTTGAAGCTACTGTTCAAAAATGATGCTCCAAAATCAACTCCTGTAACCTTAGTGATACATTTTGGGATAGTAACTAAAGTATAAAGCAGAAATTGGGGCACCTTTGAAATTTTCATTTTTGACCAAAATCGACAGGTCCGGGGTTTAGGGAATTTCTCATATGCCACAAAACGGATGAAGCTCCTGTTCAAAAATGATGCTCCGAAATCAACTTCTGTCACCTTAGTGATACATTTTGGGATAGTACCTAAAGTTTAAAGCAGAAATTAGGGCACTTTTGAAATTTTCATTTTTGACCAAATTCGACAGGTCCGGTGCTTAGGGAATTTCTCATCTGCCACAAAACGGTTGAAGCTCCTGTTCAAAAATGATGCTCCGAAATCAACTTCTGTCACCTTAGTGATACATTTTTGGGATAGTAACTAAAGTATAAAGCAGAAATTGGGGCACTTTTGACATTTTCATTTTTGACCAAAATCGACAGGTCCGGGGCTTAGGGAATTTCTCATATGCCACAAAACGGTTGAAGCTCCTGTTCAAAAATGATGCTCCGAAATCAACTTCTGTCACCTTAGTGATACATTTTGGGATAGTACCTAAAGTTTAAAGCAGAAATTGGGTCACTTTTGCCATTTTCATTTTTGACCAAAATCGACAGGTCCGGGGCTTAGGAATTTCTCATATGCCACAAAACGGATGAAGCTCCTGTTAAAAAATGATGCTCCGAAATCAACTTCTGTCACCTTAGTGATACATTTTGGGATAGTACCTGAAGTTTGAAGCAGAAATTGGGGCATTTTTAAAATTTTCATTTTTGACCATAATCGACAGGTCTGGGGCTTAGGGAATTTCTGATCTGCCACAAAACGGTTGAAGCTCCTGTTCAAAAATGATGCTCCGAAATCAACTTCTGTCACCATTTTGGGATAGTACCTAAAGTTTAAAGCAGAAATTGGGGGCACTTTTGAAATTTTCATTTTTGACCAAAATCGACAGGTCCGGGGCTTAGGGAATTTCTCATATGCCACAAAACGGTTGAAGCTCCTGTTCAAAAATGATGCTCCGAAATCAACTTCTGTCACCTTAGTGATACATTTTGGGATAGTACCTAAAGTTTAAAGCAGAAATTGGGGCACCTTTGAAATTTTCATTTTTGACCAAAATCAACAGGTCCAGGGCTTAGGGAATTTCTCATATGCCACAAAACGGTTGAAGCTACTGTTCAAAAATGATGCTCCAAAATCAACTCCTGTAACCTTAGTGATACATTTTGGGATAGTAACTAAAGTATAAAGCAGAAATTGGGGCACTTTTGAAATTTTCATTTTTGACCAAAATCGACAGGTCTGGGGCTTAGGGAATTTCTCATCTGCCACAAAACGGATGAAGCTCCTGTTCAAAAATGATGCTCCGAAATCAACTTCTGTAACCTTAGTGATACATTTTGGGATAGTACCTGAAGTTTAAAGCAGAAATTGGGGCACTTTTGAAATTTTCATTTTTGACCAAAATCGACAGGTCTGGGGCTTAGGGAATTTCTCATCTGCCACAAAACGGTTGAAGCTCCTGTTCAAAATGATGCTACGAAATCAACTTCTGTCACCTTAGTGATACATTTTGGATAGTACCTAAAGTTTAAAACAGAAATTAGGGCACTTTTGAAATTTTCATTTTTGACCAAAATCGACAGGTCCGGGGCTTAGGGAATTTCTCATCTGCCACAAAACGGTTGAAGCTCCTGTTCAAAAATGATGCTCCGAAATCAACTTCTGTCACCTTAGTGATACATTTTGGGATAGTACCTAAAGTTTAAAGCAGAAATTGGGGCACCTTTGAAATTTTCATTTTTGACCAAAATCGACAGGTCCAAGGCTTAGGGAATTTCTCATATGCCACAGAACGGTTGAAGCTCCTGTTCAAAAATGATGCTCCGAAATCAACTTCTGTCACCTTAGTGATACATTTTGGGATAGTACCTAAAGTTTAAAGCAGAAATTGGGGCACCTTTGAAATTTTCATTTTTGACCAAAATCGACAGGTCCGGGGCTTAGGGAATTTCTCATCTGCCACAAAACGGTTGAAGCTCCTGTTCAAAAATGATGCTCCGAAATCAACTTCTGTCACCTTAGTGATACATTTTGGGATAGTACCTAAAGTTTAAAGCAGAAATTGGGGCACTTTTGAAATTTTAATTTTTGACCAAATTCGACAGGTCCGGTGCTTAGGGAATTTCTCATATGCCACAAAACGGATGAAGCTCCTGTTCAAAAATGATGCTCCGAAATCAACTTCTGTCACCTTAGTGATACATTTTGGGATAGTACCTGAAGTTTAAAGCAGAAATTGGGGCACCTTTGAAATTTTCATTTTTGACCAAAATCGACAGGTCCGGGGCTTAGGGAATTTCTCATCTGCCACAAAACGGTTGAAGCTCCTGTTCAAAAATGATGCTCCGAAATCAACTTCTGTCACCTTAGTGATACATTTTGGGATAGTACCTAAAGTTTAAAGCAGAAATTGGGTCACTTTTGCCATTTTCATTTTTGACCAAAATCGACAGGTCCGGGGCTTAGGGAATTTCTCATATGCCACAAAACGGATGAAGCTCCTGTTCAAAAATGATGCTCCGAAATCAACTTCTTTCACCTTAGTGATACATTTTGGGATAGTACCTGAAGTTTGAAGCAGAAATTGGGGCATTTTTAAAATTTTCATTTTTGACCAAAATCGACAGGTCTGGGGCTTAGGGAATTTCTGATCTGCCACAAAACGGTTGAAGCTCCTGTTCAAAAATGATGCTCCGAATGCAACTTCTGTCACCTTAGTGATACATTTTGGGATAGTACCTAAAGTTTAAAGCAGAAATTGGGGCACTTTTGAAATTTTCATTTTTGACCAAAATCGACAGGTCTGGGGCTTAGGGAATTTCTCATATGCCACAAAACGGTTGAAGCTCCTGTTTAAAAATGATGCTCCGAAATCAACTTCTGTCACCTTAGTGATACATTTTGGGATAGTACCTAAAGTTTAAAGCAGAAATTGGGGCACTTTTGAAGTTTTCATTTTTGACCAAAATCGACAGGTCCGGGGCTTAGGGAATTTCTCATCTGCCACAAAACGGTTGAAGCTCCTGTTCAAAAATGATGCTCCGAAATCAACTTCTGTCACCTTAGTGATACATTTTGGGATAGTACCTAAAGTTTAAAGCAGAAATTGGGGCACCTTTGAAATTTTCATTTTTGACCAAACTCAACAGGTCCGGGGCTTAGGGAATTTCTCATATGCCACAAAACGGTTGAAGCTCCTGTTCAAAAATGATGCTTCAAAATCAACTCCTGTCACCTTAGTGATACATTTTGGGATAGTAACTAAAGTATAAAGCAGAAATTAGGGCACCTTTGAAATTTTCATTTTTGACCAAAATCGACAGGTCCGGGGCTTATGGAATTTCTCATCTGCCACAAAACGGTTGAAGCTCCTGTTCAAAAATGATGCTCCGAAATCAACTTCTGTCACCTTAGTGATACATTTTGGGATAGTACCTAAAGTTTAAAGCAGAAATTGGGGCACCTTTGAAATTTTCATTTTTGACCAAAATCAACAGGTCCGGGGCTTAGGGAATTTCTCATATGCCACAAAACGGTTGAAGCTACTGTTCAAAAATGATGCTCCAAAATCAACTCCTGTAACCTTAGTGATACATTTTGGGATAGTAACTAAAGTATAAAGCAGAAATTGGGGCACCTTTGAAATGTTCATTTTTGACCAAAATCGACAGGTCCAGGGTTTAGGGAATTTCTCATATGCCACAAAACGGATGAAGCTCCTGTTCAAAAATGATGCTCCGAAATCAACTTCTGTCACCTTAGTGATACATTTTGGGATAGTACCTGAAGTTTAAAGCAGAAATTGGGGCACTTTTGAAATTTTCATTTTTGACCAAAATCGACAGGTCTGGGGCTTAGGGAATTTCTCATCTGCCACAAAACGGTTGAAGCTCCTGTTCAAAAATGATGCTCCGAAATCAACTTCTGTCACCTTAGTGATACATTTTGGGATAGTACCTAAAGTTTAAAGCAGAAATTGGGGCACTTTTGACATTTTGATTTTTGACCAAAATCGACAGGTCCGGGGCTTAGGGAATTTCTCATCTGCCACAAAACGGTTGAAGCTCCTGTTCAAAAATGATGCTCCAAAATCAACTTCTGTCACCTTAGTGATACATTTTGGGATAGTACCTAAAGTTTAAAGCAGAAATTGGGTCACTTTTGCCATTTTCATTTTTGACCAAAATCGACAGGTCCGGGGCTTAGGGAATTTCTCATATGCCACAAAACGGTTGAAGCTCCTGTTCAAAAATGATGCTCCGAAATCAACTTCTGTCACCTTAGTGATACATTTTGGGATAGTACCTAAAGTTTAAAGCAGAAATTGGGTCACTTTTGCCATTTTCATTTTTGACCAAAATCGACAGGTCCGGGGCTTAGGGAATTTCTCATATGCCACAAAACGGTTGAAGCTCCTGTTCAAAAATGATGCTCCAAAATCAACTTCTGTCACCATTTTGGGATAGTACCTAAAGTTTAAAGCAGAAATTGGGGCACTTTTGAAATTTTCATTTTTGACCAAAATCGACAGGTCTGGGGCTTACGGGATTTCTCATATGCCACAAAATGGTTGAAGCTCCTGTTCAAAAATGATGCTTCCAAAATCAACTTCTGTCACCTTAGTGATACATTTTGGGATAGTACCTAAAGTTTAAAGCAGAAATTGGGGCACCTTTGAAATTTTCATTTTTGACCAAAATCGACAGGTCCGGGGCTTAGGGAATTTCTCATATGCCACAAAACGGTTGAAGCTACTGTTCAAAAATGATGCTCCAAAATCAACTCCTGTAACCTTAGTGATACATTTTGGGATAGTAACTAAAGTATAAAGCAGAAATTGGGGCACCTTTGAAATTTTCATTTTTGACCAAAATCGACAGGTCCGGGGTTTAGGGAATTTCTCATATGCCACAAAACGGATGAAGCTCCTATTCAAAAATGATGCTCCGAAATCAACTTCTGTCACCTTAGTGATACATTTTGGGATAGTACCTGAAGTTTAAAGCAGAAATTGGGGCACTTTTGAAATTTTCATTTTTGACCAAAATCGACAGGTCTGGGGCTTAGGGAATTTCTCATCTGCCACAAAACGGTTGAAGCTCCTGTTCAAAAATGATGCTCCGAAATCAACTTCTGTCACCTTAGTGATACATTTTGGGATAGTACCTAAAGTTTAAAGCAGAAATTGGGGCACTTTTGACATTTTCATTTTTGACCAAAATCGACAGGTCCGGGGCTTAGGGAATTTCTCATCTGCCACAAAACGGTTGAAGCTCCTGTTCAAAAATGATGCTCCGAAATCAACTTCTGTCACCTTAGTGATACATTTTGGGATAGTACCTAAAGTTTAAAGCAGAAATTGGGGCACTTTTGACATTTTCATTTTTGACCAAAATCGACAGGTCCGGGGCTTAGGGAATTTCTCATCTGCCACAAAACGGTTGAAGCTCCTGTTCAAAAATGATGCTCCGAAATCAACTTCTGTCACCTTAGTGATACATTTTGGGATAGTACCTAAAGTTTAAAGCAGAAATTGGGGCACTTTTGAAATTTTCATTTTTGACCAAAATCGACAGGTCCGGGGCTTAGGGAATTTCTCATATGCCACAAAACGGTTGAAGCTACTGTTCAAAAATGATGCTCCAAAATCAACTCCTGTAACCTTAGTGATACATTTTGGGATAGTAACTAAAGTATAAAGCAGAAATTGGGGCACTTTTGACATTTTCATTTTTGACCAAAATCGACAGGTCCGGGGCTTAGGGAATTTCTCATCTGCCACAAAACGGTTGAAGCTCCTGTTCAAAAATGATGCTCCGAAATCAACTTCTGTCACCTTAGTGATACATTTTGGGATAGTACCTAAAGTTTAAAGCAGAAATTGGGGCACTTTTGAAATTTTCATTTTTGACCAAAATCGACAGGTCCGGGGCTTAGGGAATTTCTCATATGCCACAAAACGGTTGAAGCTACTGTTCAAAAATGATGCTCCAAAATCAACTCCTGTAACCTTAGTGATACATTTTGGGATAGTAACTAAAGTATAAAGCAGAAATTGGGGCACCTTTGAAATTTTCATTTTTGACCAAAATCGACAGGTCCGGGGTTTAGGGAATTTCTCATATGCCACAAAACGGATGAAGCTCCTGTTCAAAAATGATGCTCCGAAATCAACTTCTGTCACCTTAGTGATACATTTTGGGATAGTACCTAAAGTTTAAAGCAGAAATTAGGGCACTTTTGAAATTTTCATTTTTGACCAAATTCGACAGGTCCGGTGCTTAGGGAATTTCTCATCTGCCACAAAACGGTTGAAGCTCCTGTTCAAAAATGATGCTCCGAAATCAACTTCTGTCACCTTAGTGATACATTTTGGGATAGTAACTAAAGTATAAAGCAGAAATTGGGGCACTTTTGACATTTTCATTTTTGACCAAAATCGACAGGTCCGGGGCTTAGGGAATTTCTCATATGCCACAAAACGGTTGAAGCTCCTGTTCAAAAATGATGCTCCGAAATCAACTTCTGTCACCTTAGTGATACATTTTGGGATAGTACCTAAAGTTTAAAGCAGAAATTGGGTCACTTTTGCCATTTTCATTTTTGACCAAAATCGACAGGTCCGGGGCTTAGGGAATTTCTCATATGCCACAAAACGGATGAAGCTCCTGTTCAAAAATGATGCTCCGAAATCAACTTCTGTCACCTTAGTGATACATTTTGGGATAGTACCTGAAGTTTAAAGCAGAAATTGGGGCACCTTTGAAATTTTCATTTTTGACCAAAATCGACAGGTCCGGGGCTTAGGGAATTTCTCATCTGCCACAAAACGGTTGAAGCTCCTGTTCAAAAATGATGCTCCGAAATCAACTTCTGTCACCTTAGTGATACATTTTGGGATAGTACCTGAAGTTTGAAGCAGAAATTGGGGCATTTTTAAAATTTTCATTTTTGACCAAAATCGACAGGTCTGGGGCTTAGGGAATTTCTGATCTGCCACAAAACGGTTGAAACTCCTGTTCAAAAATGATGCTCCGAAATCAACTTCTGTCACCATTTTGGGATAGTACCTAAAGTTTAAAGCAGAAATTGGGGCACCTTTGAAATTTTCATTTTTGACCAAAATCGACAAGTCCAAGGCTTAGGGAATTTCTCATCTGCCACAAAACGGTTGAAGCTCCTGTTCAAAAATGATGCTCCGAAATCAACTTCTGTCACCTTAGTGATACATTTTGGGATAGTACCTAAAGTTTAAAGCAGAAATTGGGGCACCTTTGAAATTTTCATTTTTGACCAAAATCGACAGGTCCGGGGCTTAGGGAATTTCTCATCTGCCACAAAACGGTTGAAGCTCCTGTTCAAAAATGATGCTCCGAAATCAACTTCTGTCACCTTAGTGATACATTTTGGGATAGTACCTAAAGTTTAAAGCAGAAATTGGGGCACTTTTGAAATTTTCATTTTTGACCAAAATCGACAGGTCCGGGGCTTAGGGAATTTCTCATATGCCACAAAACGGTTGAAGCTCCTGTTCAAAAATGATGCTCCGAAATCAACTTCTGTCACCTTAGTGATACATTTTGGGATAGTACCTAAAGTTTAAAGCAGAAATTGGGGCACCTTTGAAATTTTCATTTTTGACCAAAATCAACAGGTCCAGGGCTTAGGGAATTTCTCATATGCCACAAAACGGTTGAAGCTACTGTTCAAAAATGATGCTCCAAAATCAACTTCTGTCACCTTAGTGATACATTTTGGGATAGTACCTAAAGTTTAAAGCAGAAATTAGGGCACTTTTGAAAATTTCATTTTTGACCAAATTCGACAGGTCCGGTGCTTAGGGAATTTCTCATCTGCCACAAAACGGTTGAAGCTCCTGTTCAAAAATGATGCTCCGAAATCAACTTCTGTCACCTTAGTGATACATTTTGGGATAGTAACTAAAGTATAAAGCAGAAATTGGGGCACTTTTGACATTTTCATTTTTGACCAAAATCGACAGGTCCGGGGCTTAGGGAATTTCTCATATGCCACAAAACGGTTGAAGCTCCTGTTCAAAAATGATGCTCCGAAATCAACTTCTGTCACCTTAGTGATACATTTTGGGATAGTACCTAAAGTTTAAAGCAGAAATTGGGTCACTTTTGCCATTTTCATTTTTGACCAAAATCGACAGGTCTGGGGCTTAGGGAATTTCTCATATGCCACAAAACGGATGAAGCTCCTGTTCAAAAATGATGCTCCGAAATCAACTTCTGTCACCTTAGTGATACATTTTGGGATAGTACCTGAAGTTTGAAGCAGAAATTGGGGCATTTTTAAAATTTTCATTTTTGACCAAAATCGACAGGTCTGGGGCTTAGGGAATTTCTGATCTGCCACAAAACGGTTGAAGCTCCTGTTCAAAAATGATGCTCCGAAATCAACTTCTGTCACCATTTTGGGATAGTACCTAAAGTTTAAAGCAGAAATTGGGGCACTTTTGAAATTTTCATTTTTGACCAAAATCGACAGGTCCGGGGCTTAGGGAATTTCTCATATGCCACAAAACGGATGAAGCTCCTGTTCAAAAATGATGCTCCGAAATCAACTTCTGTCACCTTAGTGATACATTTTGGGATAGTACCTAAAGTTTAAAGCAGAAATTGGGGCACCTTTGAAATTTTCATTTTTGACCAAAATCAACAGGTCCGGGGTTTAGGGAATTTCTCATATGCCACAAAACGGATGAAGCTCCTGTTCAAAAATGATGCTCCGAAATCAACTTCTGTAACCTTAGTGATACATTTTGGGATAGTACCTGAAGTTTAAAGCAGAAATTAGGGCACTTTTGAAATTTTCATTTTTGACCAAAATCGACAGGTCCGGGGCTTAGGGAATTTCTCATCTGCCACAAAACGGTTGAAGCTCCTGTTCAAAAATGATGCTCCGAAATCAACTTCTGTCACCTTAGTGATACATTTTGGGATAGTACCTAAAGTTTAAAGCAGAAATTGGGGCACCTTTGAAATTTTCATTTTTGACCAAAATCGACAGGTCCAAGGCTTAGGGAATTTCTCATATGCCACAAAACGGTTGAAGCTCCTGTTCAAAAATGATGCTCCGAAATCAACTTCTGTCACCTTAGTGATACATTTTGGGATAGTACCTAAAGTTTAAAGCAGAAATTGGGGCACCTTTGAAATTTTCATTTTTGACCAAAATCGACAGGTCCGGGGCTTAGGGAATTTCTCATCTGCCACAAAACGGTTGAAGCTCCTGTTCAAAAATGATGCTCCGAAATCAACTTCTGTCACCTTAGTGATACATTTTGGGATAGTACCTAAAGTATAAAGCAGAAATTGGGGCACCTTTGAAATTTTCATTTTTGACCAAAATCGACAGGTCCGGGGCTTAGGGAATTTCTCATCTGCCACAAAACGGTTGAAGCTCCTGTTCAAAAATGATGCTCCGAAATCAACTTCTGTCACCTTAGTGATACATTTTGGGATAGTACCTAAAGTATAAAGCAGAAATTGGGGCACCTTTGAAATTTTCATTTTTGACCAAAATTGACAGGTCCGGGGCTTAGGGAATTTCTCATATGCCACAAAACGGTTGAAGCTCCTGTTCAAAAATGATGCTCCGAAATCAACTTCTGTCACCTTAGTGATACATTTTGGGATAGTACCTAAAGTATAAAGCAGAAATTGGGGCACCTTTGAAATTTTCATTTTTGACCAAAATTGACAGGTCCGGGGCTTAGGGAATTTCTCATATGCCACAAAACGGTTGAAGCTCCTGTTCAAAAATGATGCTCCGAAATCAACTTCTGTCACCTTAGTGATACATTTTGGGATAGTACCTGAAGTTTCAAGCAGAAATTGGGGCACTTTTGAAATTTTCATTTTTGACCAAAATCGACAGGTCCGGGGCTTAGGGAATTTCTCATATGCCACAAAACGGTTGAAGCTCCTGTTCAAAAATGATGCTCCGAAATCAACTTCTGTCACCTTAGTGATACATTTTGGGATAGTACCTAAAGTTTAAAGCAGAAATTGGGTCACTTTTGAAATTTTCATTTTTGACCAAAATCGACAGGTCCGGGGCTTAGGGAATTTCTCATCTGCCACAAAACGGATGAAGCTCCTGTTCAAAAATGATGCTCCGAAATCAACTTCTGTCACCTTAGTGATACATTTTGGGATAGTACCTGAAGTTTAAAGCAGAAATTGGGGCATTTGTAAAATTTTCATTTTTGACCAAAATCAACAGGTCTGGCGCTTAGGGAATTTCTCATCTGCCACAAAACGGTTGAAGCTCCTGTTCAAAAATGATGCTCCGAATGCAACTTCTGTCACCTTAGTGATACATTTTGGGATAGTACCTAAAGTTTAAAGCAGAAATTGGGGCACTTTTGAAATTTTCATTTTTGACCAAAATCGACAGGTCCGGGGTTTAGGGAATTTCTCATATGCCACAAAACGGATGAAGCTCCTGTTCAAAAATGATGCTCCGAAATCAACTTCTGTAACCTTAGTGATACATTTTGGGATAGTACCTGAAGTTTAAAGCAGAAATTGGGGCACTTTTGAAATTTTCATTTTTGACCAAAATCGACAGGTCTGGGGCTTAGGGAATTTCTCATCTGCCACAAAACGGTTGAAGCTCCTGTTCAAAAATGATGCTCCGAAATCAACTTCTGTCACCTTAGTGATACATTTTGGGATAGTACCTACAGTTTAAAACAGAAATTAGGGCACTTTTGAAATTTTCATTTTTGACCAAAATCGACAGGTCCGGGGCTTAGGGAATTTCTCATCTGCCACAAAACGGTTGAAGCTCCTGTTCAAAAATGATGCTCCGAAATCAACTTCTGTCACCTTAGTGATACATTTTGGGATAGTACCTAAAGTTTAAAGCAGAAATTGGGGCACCTTTGAAAATTTCATTTTTGACCAAAATCGACAGGTCCAGGGCTTAGGGAATTTCTCATATGCCACAAAACGGTTGAAGCTCCTGTTCAAAAATGATGCTCCGAAATCAACTTCTGTCACCTTAGTGATACATTTTGGGATAGTACCTAAAGTTTAAAGCAGAAATTGGGGCACCTTTGAAATTTTCATTTTTGACCAAAATCGACAGGTCCGGGGCTTAGGGAATTTCTCATCTGCCACAAAACGGTTGAAGCTCCTGTTCAAAAATGATGCTCCGAAATCAACTTCTGTCACCTTAGTGATACATTTTGGGATAGTACCTAAAGTTTAAAGCAGAAATTGGGTCACTTTTGAAATTTTCATTTTTGACCAAAATCAACAGGTCCGGGGCTTAGGGAATTTCTCATCTGCCACAAAACGGTTGAAGCTCCTGTTCAAAAATGATGCTCCAAAATCAACTCCTGTCACCTTAGTGATACATTTTGGGATAGTACCTAAAGTATAAAGCAGAAATTGGGGCACCTTTGAAATTTTCATTTTTGACCAAAATTGACAGGTCCGGGGCTTAGGGAATTTCTCATATGCCACAAAACGGTTGAAGCTCCTGTTCAAAAATGATGCTCCGAAATCAACTTCTGTCACCTTAGTGATACATTTTGGGATAGTACCTGAAGTTTCAAGCAGAAATTGGGGCACTTTTGAAATTTTCATTTTTAACCAAAATCGACAGGTCTGGGGCTTAGGGAATTTCTCATATGCCACAAAACGGTTGAAGCTCCTGTTCAAAAATGATGCTCCGAAATCAACTTCTGTCACCTTAGTGATACATTTTGGGATAGTACCTAAAGTTTAAAGCAGAAATTGGGTCACTTTTGAAATTTTCATTTTTGACCAAAATCGACAGGTCCGGGGCTTAGGGAATTTCTCATCTGCCACAAAACGGATGAAGCTCCTGTTCAAAAATGATGCTCCGAAATCAACTTCAGTCACCTTAGTGATACATTTTGGGATAGTACCTAAAGTTTAAAGCAGAAATTGGGGCACTTTTGCCATTTTCATTTTTGACCAAAATCGTCAGGTCCGGGGCTTAGGGAATTTCTCATATGCCACAAAACGGATGAAGCTCCTGTTCAAAAATGATGCTCCGAAATCAACTTCTGTCACCTTAGTGATACATTTTGGGATAGTACCTGAAGTTTAAAGCAGAAATTGGGGCATTTGTAAAATTTTCATTTTTGACCAATATCAACAGATCTGGCGCTTAGGGAATTTCTCATCTGCCACAAAACGGTTGAAGCTCCTGTTCAAAAATGATGCTCCGAATGCAACTTCTGTCACCTTAGTGATACATTTTGGGATAGTACCTAAAGTTTAAAGCAGAAATTGGGGCACTTTTGAAATTTTCATTTTTGACCAAAATCGACAGGTCCGGGGTTTAGGGAATTTCTCATATGCCACAAAACGGATGAAGCTCCTGTTCAAAAATGATGCTCCGAAATCAACTTCTGTCACCTTAGTGATACATTTTGGGATAGTACCTACAGTTTAAAACAGAAATTAGGGCACTTTTGAAATTTTCATTTTTGACCAAAATCGACAGGTCCGGGGCTTAGGGAATTTCTCATCTGCCACAAAACGGTTGAAGCTCCTGTTCAAAAATGATGCTCCGAAATCAACTTCTGTCACCTTAGTGATACATTTTGGGATAGTACCTAAAGTTTAAAGCAGAAATTGGGGCACCTTTGAAATTTTCATTTTTGACCAAAATCGACAGGTCCGGGGCTTAGGGAATTTCTCATCTGCCACAAAACGGTTGAAGCTCCTGTTCAAAAATGATGCTCCGAAATCAACTTCTGTCACCTTAGTGATACATTTTGGGATAGTACCTAAAGTTTAAAGCAGAAATTGGGTCACTTTTGAAATTTTCATTTTTGACCAAAATCAACAGGTCCGGGGCTTAGGGAATTTCTCATATGCCACAAAACGGTTGAAGCTCCTGTTCAAAAATGATGCTCCAAAATTAACTCCTGTCACCTTAGTGATACATTTTGGGATAGTACCTAAAGTATAAAGCAGAAATTGGGGCACCTTTGAAATTTTCATTTTTGACCAAAATTGACAGGTCCGGGGCTTAGGGAATTTCTCATATGCCACAAAACGGTTGAAGCTCCTGTTCAAAAATGATGCTCCGAAATCAACTTCTGTCATCTTAGTGATACATTTTGGGATAGTACCTGAAGTTTCAAGCAGAAATTGGGGCACTTTTGAAATTTTCATTTTTGACCAAAATCGACAGGTCCGGGGTTTAGGGAATTTCTCATATGCCACAAAACGGTTGAAGCTCCTGTTCAAAAATGATGCTCCGAAATCAACTTCTGTCACCTTAGTGATACATTTTGGGATAGTACCTAAAGTTTAAAGCAGAAATTGGGTCACTTTTGAAATTTTCATTTTTGACCAAAATCGACATGTCCGGGGCTTAGGGAATTTCTCATCTGCCACAAAACGGATGAAGCTCCTGTTCAAAAATGATGCTCCGAAATCAACTTCAGTCACCTTAGTGATACATTTTGGGATAGTACCTAAAGTTTAAAGCAGAAATTGGGGCACTTTTGCCATTTTCATTTTTGACCAAAATCGACAGGTCCGGGGCTTAGGGAATTTCTCATATGCCACAAAACGGATGAAGCTCCTGTTCAAAAATGATGCTCCGAAATCAACTTCTGTCACCTTAGTGATACATTTTGGGATAGTACCTGAAGTTTGAAGCAGAAATTGGGGCATTTTTAAAATTTTCATTTTTGACCAAAATCGACAGGTCTGGGGCTTAGGGAATTTCTGATCTGCCACAAAACGGTTGAAGCTCCTGTTCAAAAATGATGCTCCGAAATCAACTTCTGTCACCATTTTGGGATAGTACCTAAAGTTTAAAGCAGAAATTGGGGCACCTTTGAAATTTTCATTTTTGACCAAAATCGACAAGTCCAAGGCTTAGGGAATTTCTCATATGCCACAAAACGGATGAAGCTCCTGTTCAAAAATGATGCTCCGAAATCAACTTCTGTCACCTTAGTGATACATTTTGGGATAGTACCTAAAGTTTAAAGCAGAAATTGGGGCACCTTTGAAATTTTCATTTTTGACCAAAATCGACAGGTCCGGGGCTTAGGGAATTTCTCATCTGCCACAAAACGGTTGAAGCTCCTGTTCAAAAATGATGCTCCGAAATCAACTTCTGTCACCTTAGTGATACATTTTGGGATAGTACCTAAAGTTTAAAGCAGAAATTGGGGCACTTTTGAAATTTTCATTTTTGACCAAAATCGACAGGTCCGGGGCTTAGGGAATTTCTCATATGCCACAAAACGGTTGAAGCTCCTGTTCAAAAATGATGCTCCGAAATCAACTTCTGTCACCTTAGTGATACATTTTGGGATAGTACCTAAAGTATAAAGCAGAAATTGGGGCACCTTTGAAATTTTCATTTTTGACCAAAATTGACAGGTCCGGGGCTTAGGGAATTTCTCATATGCCACAAAACGGTTGAAGCTCCTGTTCAAAAATGATGCTCCGAAATCAACTTCTGTCACCTTAGTGATACATTTTGGGATAGTACCTAAAGTATAAAGCAGAAATTGGGGCACCTTTGAAATTTTCATTTTTGACCAAAATTGACAGGTCCGGGGCTTAGGGAATTTCTCATATGCCACAAAACGGTTGAAGCTCCTGTTCAAAAATGATGCTCCGAAATCAACTTCTGTCACCTTAGTGATACATTTTGGGATAGTACCTGAAGTTTCAAGCAGAAATTGGGGCACTTTTGAAATTTTCATTTTTGACCAAAATCGACAGGTCTGGGGCTTAGGGAATTTCTCATATGCCACAAAACGGTTGAAGCTCCTGTTCAAAAATGATGCTCCGAAATCAACTTCTGTCACCTTAGTGATACATTTTGGGATAGTACCTAAAGTTTAAAGCAGAAATTGGGTCCCTTTTGAAATTTTCATTTTTGACCAAAATCGACAGGTCCGGGGCTTAGGGAATTTCTCATCTGCCACAAAACGGATGAAGCTCCTGTTCAAAAATGATGCTCCGAAATCAACTTCTGTCACCTTAGTGATACATTTTGGGATAGTACCTGAAGTTTAAAGCAGAAATTGGGGCATTTGTAAAATTTTCATTTTTGACCAAAATCAACAGGTCTGGCGCTTAGGGAATTTCTCATCTGCCACAAAACGGTTGAAGCTCCTGTTCAAAAATGATGCTCCGAATGCAACTTCTGTCACCTTAGTGATACATTTTGGGATAGTACCTAAAGTTTAAAGCAGAAATTGGGGCACTTTTGAAATTTTCATTTTTGACCAAAATCGACAGGTCCGGGGTTTAGGGAATTTCTCATATGCCACAAAACGGATGAAGCTCCTGTTCAAAAATGATGCTCCGAAATCAACTTCTGTAACCTTAGTGATACATTTTGGGATAGTACCTGAAGTTTAAAGCAGAAATTGGGGCACTTTTAAAATTTTCATTTTTGACCAAAATCGACAGGTCTGGGGCTTAGGGAATTTCTCATCTGCCACAAAACGGTTGAAGCTCCTGTTCAAAAATGATGCTCCGAAATCAACTTCTGTCACCTTAGTGATACATTTTGGGATAGTACCTAAAGTTTAAAGCAGAAATTGGGTCACTTTTGAAATTTTCATTTTTGACCAAAATCAACAGGTCCGGGGCTTAGGGAATTTCTCATCTGCCACAAAACGGTTGAAGCTCCTGTTCAAAAATGATGCTCCAAAATCAACTCCTGTCACCTTAGTGATACATTTTGGGATAGTACCTAAAGTATAAAGCAGAAATTGGGGCACCTTTGAAATTTTCATTTTTGACCAAAATTGACAGGTCCGGGGCTTAGGGAATTTCTCATATGCCACAAAACGGTTGAAGCTCCTGTTCAAAAATGATGCTCCGAAATCAACTTCTGTCACCTTAGTGATACATTTTGGGATAGTACCTGAAGTTTCAAGCAGAAATTGGGGCACTTTTGAAATTTTCATTTTTAACCAAAATCGACAGGTCTGGGGCTTAGGGAATTTCTCATATGCCACAAAATGGTTGAAGCTCCTGTTCAAAAATGATGCTCCGAAATCAACTTCTGTCACCTTAGTGATACATTTTGGGATAGTACCTAAAGTTTAAAGCAGAAATTGGGTCACTTTTGAAATTTTCATTTTTGACCAAAATCGACAGGTCCGGGGCTTAGGGAATTTCTCATCTGCCACAAAACGGATGAAGCTCCTGTTCAAAAATGATGCTCCGAAATCAACTTCAGTCACCTTAGTGATACATTTTGGGATAGTACCTAAAGTTTAAAGCAGAAATTGGGGCACTTTTGCCATTTTCATTATTGACCAAAATCGTCAGGTCCGGGGCTTAGGGAATTTCTCATATGCCACAAAACGGATGAAGCTCCTGTTCAAAAATGATGCTCCGAAATCAACTTCTGTCACCTTAGTGATACATTTTGGGATAGTACCTGAAGTTTAAAGCAGAAATTGGGGCATTTGTAAAATTTTCATTTTTGACCAATATCAACAGATCTGGCGCTTAGGGAATTTCTCATCTGCCACAAAACGGTTGAAGCTCCTGTTCAAAAATGATGCTCCGAATGCAACTTCTGTCACCTTAGTGATACATTTTGGGATAGTACCTAAAGTTTAAAGCAGAAATTAGGGCACTTTTGAAATTTTCATTTTTGACCAAAATCGACAGGTCCGGGGTTTAGGGAATTTCTCATATGCCACAAAACGGATGAAGCTCCTGTTCAAAAATGATGCTCCGAAATCAACTTCTGTAACCTTAGTGATACATTTTGGGATAGTACCTGAAGTTTAAAGCAGAAATTGGGGCACTTTTGAAATTTTCATTTTTGACCAAAATCGACAGGTCTGGGGCTTAGGGAATTTCTCATCTGCCACAAAACGGTTGAAGCTCCTGTTCAAAAATGATGCTCCGAAATCAACTTCTGTCACCTTAGTGATACATTTTGGGATAGTACCTACAGTTTAAAACAGAAATTAGGGCACTTTTGAAATTTTCATTTTTGACCAAAATCGACAGGTCTGGGGCTTAGGGAATTTCTCATCTGCCACAAAACGGTTGAAGCTCCTGTTCAAAAATGATGCTCCGAAATCAACTTCTGTCACCTTAGTGATACATTTTGGGATAGTACCTAAAGTTTAAAGCAGAAATTGGGGCACCTTTGAAATTTTCATTTTTGACCAAAATCGACAGGTCCAGGGCTTAGGGAATTTCTCATATGCCACAAAACGGTTGAAGCTCCTGTTCAAAAATGATGCTCCAAAATTAACTCCTGTCACCTTAGTGATACATTTTGGGATAGTACCTAAAGTATAAAGCAGAAATTGGGGCACCTTTGAAATTTTCATTTTTGACCAAAATTGACAGGTCCGGGGCTTAGGGAATTTCTCATATGCCACAAAACGGTTGAAGCTCCTGTTCAAAAATGATGCTCCGAAATCAACTTCTGTCATCTTAGTGATACATTTTGGGATAGTACCTGAAGTTTCAAGCAGAAATTGGGGCACTTTTGAAATTTTCATTTTTGACCAAAATCGACAGGTCCGGGGTTTAGGGAATTTCTCATATGCCACAAAACGGTTGAAGCTCCTGTTCAAAAATGATGCTCCGAAATCAACTTCTGTCACCTTAGTGATACATTTTGGGATAGTACCTAAAGTTTAAAGCAGAAATTGGGTCACTTTTGAAATTTTCATTTTTGACCAAAATCGACATGTCCGGGGCTTAGGGAATTTCTCATCTGCCACAAAACGGATGAAGCTCCTGTTCAAAAATGATGCTCCGAAATCAACTTCAGTCACCTTAGTGATACATTTTGGGATAGTACCTAAAGTTTAAAGCAGAAATTGGGGCACTTTTGCCATTTTCATTTTTGACCAAAATCGACAGGTCCGGGGCTTAGGGAATTTCTCATATGCCACAAAACGGATGAAGCTCCTGTTCAAAAATGATGCTACGAAATCAACTTCTGTCACCTTAGTGATACATTTTGGGATAGTACCTGAAGTTTAAAGCAGAAAATGGGGCATTTGTAAAATTTTCATTTTTGACCAAAATCAACAGGTCTGGCGCTTAGGGAATTTCTCATCTGCCACAAAACGGTTGAAGCTCCTGTTCAAAAATGATGCTCCGAATGCAACTTCTGTCACCTTAGTGATACATTTTGGGATAGTACCTAAAGTTTAAAGCAGAAATTGGGGCACTTTTGAAATTTTCCTTTTTGACCAAAATTGACAGGTCCGGGGCTTAGGGAATTTCTCATATGCCACAAAACGGTTGAAGCTCCTGTTCAAAAATGATGCTCCGAAATCAACTTCTGTCACCTTAGTGATACATTTTGGGATAGTACCTAAAGTTTAAAGCAGAAATTGGGGCACCTTTGAAATTTTCATTTTTGACCAAAATCAACAGGTCCGGGGCTTAGGGAATTTCTCATCTGCCACAAAACGGTTGAAGCTCCTGTTCAAAAATGATGCTCCAAAATCAACTCCTGTAACCTTAGTGATACATTTTGGGATAGTACCTAAAGTTTAAAGCAGAAATTGGGTCACTTTTGAAATTTTCATTTTTGACCAAAATCGACATGTCCGGGGCTTAGGGAATTTCTCATCTGCCACAAAACGGATGAAGCTCCTGTTCAAAAATGATGCTCCGAAATCAACTTCAGTCACCTTAGTGATACATTTTGGGATAGTACCTAAAGTTTAAAGCAGAAATTGGGGCACTTTTGCCATTTTCATTTTTGACCAAAATCGACAGGTCCGGGGCTTAGGGAATTTCTCATATGCCACAAAACGGATGAAGCTCCTGTTCAAAAATGATGCTACGAAATCAACTTCTGTCACCTTAGTGATACATTTTGGGATAGTACCTGAAGTTTAAAGCAGAAAATGGGGCATTTGTAAAATTTTCATTTTTGACCAAAATCAACAGGTCTGGCGCTTAGGGAATTTCTCATCTGCCACAAAACGGTTGAAGCTCCTGTTCAAAAATGATGCTCCGAATGCAACTTCTGTCACCTTAGTGATACATTTTGGGATAGTACCTAAAGTTTAAAGCAGAAATTGGGGCACTTTTGAAATTTTCCTTTTTGACCAAAATCGACAGGTCCGGGGCTTAGGGAATTTCTCATATGCCACAAAACGGTTGAAGCTCCTGTTCAAAAATGATGCTCCGAAATCAACTTCTGTCACCTTAGTGATACATTTTGGGATAGTACCTAAAGTTTAAAGCAGAAATTGGGGCACCTTTGAAATTTTCATTTTTGACCAAAATCAACAGGTCCGGGGCTTAGGGAATTTCTCATCTGCCACAAAACGGTTGAAGCTCCTGTTCAAAAATGATGCTCCAAAATCAACTCCTGTAACCTTAGTGATACATTTTGGGATAGTACCTAAAGTTTAAAGCAGAAATTGGGTCACTTTTGCCATTTTCATTTTTGACCAAAATCGACAGGTCCGGGGCTTAGGGAATTTCTCATATGCCACAAAACGGATGAAGCTCGTGTTCAAAAATGATGCTCCGAAATCAACTTCTGTCACCTTAGTGATACATTTTGGGATATTACCTGAAGTTTAAAGCAGAAATTGGGGCATTTTTAAAATTTTCATTTTTGACCAAAATCGACAGGTCTGGGGCTTAGGGAATTTCTGATCTGCCACAAAACGGTTGAAGCTCCTGTTCAAAAATGATGCTCCGAATGCAACTTCTGTCACCTTAGTGATACATTTTGGGATAGTACCTAAAGTTTAAAGCAGAAATTGGGGCACTTTTGAAATTTTCATTTTTGACCAAAATCGACAGGTCTGGGGCTTAGGGAATTTCTCATATGCCACAAAACGGTTGAAGCTCCTGTTTAAAAATGATGCTCCGAAATCAACTTCTGTCACCTTAGTGATACATTTTGGGATAGTACCTAAAGTTTAAAGCAGAAATTGGGGCACTTTTGAAGTTTTCATTTTTGACCAAAATCGACAGGTCCGGGGCTTAGGGAATTTCTCATCTGCCACAAAACGGTTGAAGCTCCTGTTCAAAAATGATGCTCCGAAATCAACTTCTGTCACCTTAGTGATACATTTTGGGATAGTACCTAAAGTTTAAAGCAGAAATTGGGGCACCTTTGAAATTTTCATTTTTGACCAAAATCGACAGGTCCGGGGATTAGTGAATTTCTCATATGCCACAAAACGGTTGAAGCTCCTGTTCAAAAATGATGCTCCGAAATCAACTTCTGTCACCTTAGTGATACATTTTGGGATAGTACCTAAAGTTTAAAGCAGAAATTGGGGCACCTTTGAAATTTTCATTTTTGACCAAAATCAACAGGTCCGGGGCTTAGGGAATTTCTCATATGCCACAAAACGGTTGAAGCTCCTGTTCAAAAATGATGCTTCAAAATCAACTCCTGTCACCTTAGTGATACATTTTGGGATAGTAACTAAAGTATAAAGCAGAAATTAGGGCACCTTTGAAATTTTCATTTTTGACCAAAATCGACAGGTCCGGGGCTTATGGAATTTCTCATCTGCCACAAAACGGTTGAAGCTCCTGTTCAAAAATGATGCTCCGAAATCAACTTCTGTCACCTTAGTGATACATTTTGGGATAGTACCTAAAGTTTAAAGCAGAAATTGGGGCACCTTTGAAATTTTCATTTTTGACCAAAATCAACAGGTCCGGGGCTTAGGGAATTTCTCATATGCCACAAAACGGTTGAAGCTACTGTTCAAAAATGATGCTCCAAAATCAACTCCTGTAACCTTAGTGATACATTTTGGGATAGTAACTAAAGTATAAAGCAGAAATTGGGGCACCTTTGAAATGTTCATTTTTGACCAAAATCGACAGGTCCAGGGTTTAGGGAATTTCTCATATGCCACAAAACGGATGAAGCTCCTGTTCAAAAATGATGCTCCGAAATCAACTTCTGTCACCTTAGTGATACATTTTGGGATAGTACCTAAAGTTTAAAGCAGAAATTGGGTCACTTTTGCCATTTTCATTTTTGACCAAAATCGACAGGTCCGGGGCTTAGGGAATTTCTCATATGCCACAAAACGGTTGAAGCTCCTGTTCAAAAATGATGCTCCGAAATCAACTTCTGTCACCTTAGTGATACATTTTGGGATAGTACCTAAAGTTTAAAGCAGAAATTGGGTCACTTTTGCCATTTTCATTTTTGACCAAAATCGACAGGTCCGGGGCTTAGGGAATTTCTCATATGCCACAAAACGGTTGAAGCTCCTGTTCAAAAATGATGCTCCGAAATCAACTTCTGTCACCATTTTGGGATAGTACCTAAAGTTTAAAGCAGAAATTGGGGCACTTTTGAAATTTTCATTTTTGACCAAAATCGACAGGTCTGGGGCTTACGGGATTTCTCATATGCCACAAAATGGTTGAAGCTCCTGTTCAAAAATGATGCTTCCAAAATCAACTTCTGTCACCTTAGTGATACATTTTGGGATAGTACCTAAAGTTTAAAGCAGAAATTGGGGCACCTTTGAAATTTTCATTTTTGACCAAAATCGACAGGTCCGGGGCTTAGGGAATTTCTCATATGCCACAAAACGGTTGAAGCTACTGTTCAAAAATGATGCTCCAAAATCAACTCCTGTAACCTTAGTGATACATTTTGGGATAGTAACTAAAGTATAAAGCAGAAATTGGGGCACCTTTGAAATTTTCATTTTTGACCAAAATCGACAGGTCCGGGGTTTAGGGAATTTCTCATATGCCACAAAACGGATGAAGCTCCTATTCAAAAATGATGCTCCGAAATCAACTTCTGTCACCTTAGTGATACATTTTGGGATAGTACCTGAAGTTTAAAGCAGAAATTGGGGCACTTTTGAAATTTTCATTTTTGACCAAAATCGAAAGGTCTGGGGCTTAGGGAATTTCTCATCTGCCACAAAACGGTTGAAGCTCCTGTTCAAAAATGATGCTCCGAAATCAACTTCTGTCACCTTAGTGATACATTTTGGGATAGTACCTAAAGTTTAAAGCAGAAATTGGGGCACTTTTGACATTTTCATTTTTGACCAAAATCGACAGGTCCGGGGCTTAGGGAATTTCTCATCTGCCACAAAACGGTTGAAGCTCCTGTTCAAAAATGATGCTCCGAAATCAACTTCTGTCACCTTAGTGATACATTTTGGGATAGTACCTAAAGTTTAAAGCAGAAATTGGGGCACTTTTGACATTTTCATTTTTGACCAAAATCGACAGGTCCGGGGCTTAGGGAATTTCTCATCTGCCACAAAACGGTTGAAGCTCCTGTTCAAAAATGATGCTCCGAAATCAACTTCTGTCACCTTAGTGATACATTTTGGGATAGTACCTAAAGTTTAAAGCAGAAATTGGGGCACTTTTGAAATTTTCATTTTTGACCAAAATCGACAGGTCCGGGGCTTAGGGAATTTCTCATATGCCACAAAACGGTTGAAGCTACTGTTCAAAAATGATGCTCCAAAATCAACTCCTGTAACCTTAGTGATACATTTTGGGATAGTAACTAAAGTTTAAAGCAGAAATTGGGTCACTTTTGAAATTTTCATTTTTGACCAAAATCGACATGTCCGGGGCTTAGGGAATTTCTCATCTGCCACAAAACGGATGAAGCTCCTGTTCAAAAATGATGCTCCGAAATCAACTTCTGTCACCTTATTGATACATTTTGGGATAGTACCTGAAGTTTAAAGCAGAAATTGGGGCACCTTTGAAATTTTCATTTTTGACCAAATTCGACAGGTCCGGTGCTTAGGGAATTTCTCATCTGCCACAAAACGGTTGAAGCTCCTGTTCAAAAATGATGCTCCGAAATCAACTTCTGTCACCTTAGTGATACATTTTGGGATAGTAACTAAAGTATAAAGCAGAAATTGGGGCACTTTTGACATTTTCATTTTTGACCAAAATCGACAGGTCCGGGGCTTAGGGAATTTCTCATATGCCACAAAACGGTTGAAGCTCCTGTTCAAAAATGATGCTCCGAAATCAACTTCTGTCACCTTAGTGATACATTTTGGGATAGTACCTAAAGTTTAAAGCAGAAATTGGGTCACTTTTGCCATTTTCATTTTTGACCAAAATCGACAGGTCCGGGGCTTAGGAAATTTCTCATATGCCACAAAACGGATGAAGCTCCTGTTCAAAAATGATGCTCCGAAATCAACTTCTGTCACCTTAGTGATACATTTTGGGATAGTACCTGAAGTTTAAAGCAGAAATTGGGGCACCTTTGAAATTTTCATTTTTGACCAAAATCGACAGGTCCGGGGCTTAGGGAATTTCTCATCTGCCACAAAACGGTTGAAGCTCCTGTTCAAAAATGATGCTCCGAAATCAACTTCTGTCACCTTAGTGATACATTTTGGGATAGTACCTAAAGTTTAAAGCAGAAATTGGGTCACTTTTGCCATTTTCATTTTTGACCAAAATCGACAGGTCTGGGGCTTAGGGAATTTCTGATCTGCCACAAAACGGTTGAAGCTCCTGTTCAAAAATGATGCTCCGAAATCAACTTCTGTCACCATTTTGGGATAGTACCTAAAGTTTAAAGCAGAAATTGGGGCACCTTTGAAATTTTCATTTTTGACCAAAATCGACAAGTCCAAGGCTTAGGGAATTTCTCATATGCCACAAAACGGATGAAGCTCCTGTTCAAAAATGATGCTCCGAAATCAACTTCTGTCACCTTAGTGATACATTTTGGGATAGTACCTAAAGTTTAAAGCAGAAATTGGGGCACCTTTGAAATTTTCATTTTTGACCAAAATCGACAGGTCCGGGGCTTAGGGAATTTCTCATCTGCCACAAAACGGTTGAAGCTCCTGTTCAAAAATGATGCTCCGAAATCAACTTCTGTCACCTTAGTGATACATTTTGGGATAGTACCTAAAGTTTAAAGCAGAAATTGGGGCACTTTTGAAATTTTCATTTTTGACCAAAATCGACAGGTCCGGGGCTTAGGGAATTTCTCATATGCCACAAAACGGTTGAAGCTCCTGTTCAAAAATGATGCTCCGAAATCAACTTCTGTCACCTTAGTGATACATTTTGGGATAGTACCTAAAGTTTAAAGCAGAAATTGGGGCACCTTTGAAATTTTCATTTTTGACCAAAATCAACAGGTCCAGGGCTTAGGGAATTTCTCATATGCCACAAAACGGTTGAAGCTACTGTTCAAAAATGATGCTCCAAAATCAACTCCTGTAACCTTAGTGATACATTTTGGGATAGTAACTAAAGTATAAAGCAGAAATTGGGGCACCTTTGAAATTTTCATTTTTGACCAAAATCGACAGGTCCGGGGTTTAGGGAATTTCTCATATGCCACAAAACGGATGAAGCTCCTGTTCAAAAATGATGCTCCGAAATCAACTTCTGTCACCTTAGTGATACATTTTGGGATAGTACCTAAAGTTTAAAGCAGAAATTGGGGCACTTTTGAAATTTTCATTTTTGACCAAAATCGACAGGTCTGGGGCTTAGGGAATTTCTCATCTGCCACAAAACGGTTGAAGCTCCTGTTCAAAAATGATGCTCCGAAATCAACTTCTGTCACCTTAGTGATACATTTTGGGATAGTACCTACAGTTTAAAACAGAAATTAGGGCACTTTTGAAATTTTCATTTTTGACCAAAATCGACAGGTCCGGGGCTTAGGGAATTTCTCATCTGCCACAAAACGGTTGAAGCTCCTGTTCAAAAATGATGCTCCGAAATCAACTTCTGTCACCTTAGTGATACATTTTGGGATAGTACCTAAAGTTTAAAGCAGAAATTGGGGCACTTTTGACATTTTCATTTTTGACCAAAATCGACAGGTCCGGGGCTTAGGGAATTTCTCATATGCCACAAAACGGTTGAAGCTCCTGTTCAAAAATGATGCTCCGAAATCAACTTCTGTCACCTTAGTGATACATTTTGGGATAGTACCTAAAGTTTAAAGCAGAAATTGGGTCACTTTTGCCATTTTCATTTTTGACCAAAATCGACAGGTCCGGGGCTTAGGGAATTTCTCATATGCCACAAAACGGATGAAGCTCCTGTTCAAAAATGATGCTCCGAAATCAACTTCTGTCACCTTAGTGATACATTTTGGGATAGTACCTGAAGTTTAAAGCAGAAATTGGGGCACCTTTGAAATTTTCATTTTTGACCAAAATCGACAGGTCCGGGGCTTAGGGAATTTCTCATCTGCCACAAAACGGTTGAAGCTCCTGTTCAAAAATGATGCTCCGAAATCAACTTCTGTCACCTTAGTGATACATTTTGGGATAGTACCTAAAGTTTAAAGCAGAAATTGGGTCACTTTTGCCATTTTCATTTTTGACCAAAATCGACAGGTTCGGGGCTTAGGGAATTTCTCATATGCCACAAAACGGATGAAGCTCCTGTTCAAAAATGATGCTCCGAAATCAACTTCTGTCACCTTAGTGATACATTTTGGGATAGTACCTGAAGTTTGAAGCAGAAATTGGGGCATTTTTAAAATTTTCATTTTTGACCAAAATCGACAGGTCTGGGGCTTAGGGAATTTCTGATCTGCCACAAAACGGTTGAAGCTCCTGTTCAAAAATGATGCTCCGAAATCAACTTCTGTCACCATTTTGGGATAGTACCTAAAGTTTAAAGCAGAAATTGGGGCACCTTTGAAATTTTCATTTTTGACCAAAATCGACAAGTCCAAGGCTTAGGGAATTTCTCATATGCCACAAAACGGATGAAGCTCCTGTTCAAAAATGATGCTCCGAAATCAACTTCTGTCACCTTAGTGATACATTTTGGGATAGTACCTAAAGTTTAAAGCAGAAATTGGGGCACCTTTGAAATTTTCATTTTTGACCAAAATCGACAGGTCCGGGGCTTAGGGAATTTCTCATCTGCCACAAAACGGTTGAAGCTCCTGTTCAAAAATGATGCTCCGAAATCAACTTCTGTCACCTTAGTGATACATTTTGGGATAGTACCTAAAGTTTAAAGCAGAAATTGGGGCACTTTTGAAATTTTCATTTTTGACCAAAATCGACAGGTCCGGGGCTTAGGGAATTTCTCATATGCCACAAAACGGTTGAAGCTCCTGTTCAAAAATGATGCTCCGAAATCAACTTCTGTCACCTTAGTGATACATTTTGGGATAGTACCTAAAGTTTAAAGCAGAAATTGGGGCACCTTTGAAATTTTCATTTTTGACCAAAATCAACAGGTCCAGGGCTTAGGGAATTTCTCATATGCCACAAAACGGTTGAAGCTACTGTTCAAAAATGATGCTCCAAAATCAACTCCTGTAACCTTAGTGATACATTTTGGGATAGTAACTAAAGTATAAAGCAGAAATTGGGGCACCTTTGAAATTTTCATTTTTGACCAAAATCGACAGGTCCGGGGTTTAGGGAATTTCTCATATGCCACAAAACGGATGAAGCTCCTGTTCAAAAATGATGCTCCGAAATCAACTTCTGTCACCTTAGTGATACATTTTGGGATAGTACCTAAAGTTTAAAGCAGAAATTGGGGCACTTTTGAAATTTTCATTTTTGACCAAAATCGACAGGTCTGGGGCTTAGGGAATTTCTCATCTGCCACAAAACGGTTGAAGCTCCTGTTCAAAAATGATGCTCCGAAATCAACTTCTGTCACCTTAGTGATACATTTTGGGATAGTACCTACAGTTTAAAACAGAAATTAGGGCACTTTTGAAATTTTCATTTTTGACCAAAATCGACAGGTCCGGGGCTTAGGGAATTTCTCATCTGCCACAAAACGGTTGAAGCTCCTGTTCAAAAATGATGCTCCGAAATCAACTTCTGTCACCTTAGTGATACATTTTGGGATAGTACCTAAAGTTTAAAGCAGAAATTGGGGCACCTTTGAAATTTTCATTTTTGACCAAAATCGACAGGTCCAGGGCTTAGGGAATTTCTCATATGCCACAAAACGGTTGAAGCTCCTGTTCAAAAATGATGCTCCGAAATCAACTTCTGTCACCTTAGTGATACATTTTGGGATAGTACCTAAAGTTTAAAGCAGAAATTGGGGCACCTTTGAAATTTTCATTTTTGACCAAAATCGACAGGTCCGGGGCTTAGGGAATTTCTCATATGCCACAAAACGGTTGAAGCTCCTGTTCAAAAATGATGCTCCAAAATTAACTCCTGTCACCTTAGTGATACATTTTGAGATAGTACCTAAAGTATAAAGCAGAAATTGGGGCACCTTTGAAATTTTCATTTTTGACCAAAATTGACAGGTCCGGGGCTTAGGGAATTTCTCATCTGCCACAAAACGGATGAAGCTCCTGTTCAAAAATGATGCTCCGAAATCAACTTCAGTCACCTTAGTGATACATTTTGGGATAGTACCTAAAGTTTAAAGCAGAAATTGGGGCACTTTTGCCATTTTCATTTTTGACCAAAATCGACAGGTCCGGGGCTTAGGGAATTTCTCATATGCCACAAAACGGATGAAGCTCCTGTTCAAAAATGATGCTACGAAATCAACTTCTGTCACCTTAGTGATACATTTTGGGATAGTACCTGAAGTTTAAAGCAGAAAATGGGGCATTTGTAAAATTTTCATTTTTGACCAAAATCAACAGGTCTGGCGCTTAGGGAATTTCTGATCTGCCACAAAACGGTTGAAGCTCCTGTTCAAAAATGATGCTCCGAAATCAACTTCTGTCACCATTTTGGGATAGTACCTAAAGTTTAAAGCAGAAATTGGGGCACCTTTGAAATTTTCATTTTTGACCAAAATCGACAAGTCCAAGGCTTAGGGAATTTCTCATATGCCACAAAACGGATGAAGCTCCTGTTCAAAAATGATGCTCCGAAATCAACTTCTGTCACCTTAGTGATACATTTTGGGATAGTACCTAAAGTTTAAAGCAGAAATTGGGGCACCTTTGAAATTTTCATTTTTGACCAAAATCGACAGGTCCGGGGCTTAGGGAATTTCTCATCTGCCACAAAACGGTTGAAGCTGCTGTTCAAAAATGATGCTCCGAAATCAACTTCTGTCACCTTAGTGATACATTTTGGGATAGTACCTAAAGTTTAAAGCAGAAATTGGGGCACTTTTGAAATTTTCATTTTTGACCAAAATCGACAGGTCCGGGGCTTAGGGAATTTCTCATATGCCACAAAACGGTTGAAGCTCCTGTTCAAAAATGATGCTCCGAAATCAACTTCTGTCACCTTAGTGATACATTTTGGGATAGTACCTAAAGTTTAAAGCAGAAATTGGGGCACCTTTGAAATTTTCATTTTTGACCAAAATCAACAGGTCCAGGGCTTAGGGAATTTCTCATATGCCACAAAACGGTTGAAGCTACTGTTCAAAAATGATGCTCCAAAATCAACTCCTGTAACCTTAGTGATACATTTTGGGATAGTAACTAAAGTATAAAGCAGAAATTGGGGCACCTTTGAAATTTTCATTTTTGACCAAAATCGACAGGTCTGGGGCTTAGGGAATTTCTCATCTGCCACAAAACGGTTGAAGCTCCTGTTCAAAAATGATGCTCCGAAATCAACTTCTGTCACCTTAGTGATACATTTTGGGATAGTAACTACAGTTTAAAACAGAAATTAGGGCACTTTTGAAATTTTCATTTTTGACCAAAATCGACAGGTCTGGGGCTTAGGGAATTTCTCATCTGCCACAAAACGGTTGAAGCTCCTGTTCAAAAATGATGCTCCGAAATCAACTTCTGTCACCTTAGTGATACATTTTGGGATAGTAACTACAGTTTAAAACAGAAATTAGGGCACTTTTGAAATTTTCATTTTTGACCAAAATCGACAGGTCCGGGGCTTAGGGAATTTCTCATCTGCCACAAAACGGTTGAAGCTCCTGTTCAAAAATGATGCTCCGAAATCAACTTCTGTCACCTTAGTGATACATTTTGGGATAGTACCTAAAGTTTAAAGCAGAAATTGGGGCACCTTTGAAATTTTCATTTTTGACCAAAATCGACAGGTCCAGGGCTTAGGGAATTTCTCATATGCCACAAAACGGTTGAAGCTCCTGTTCAAAAATGATGCTCCGAAATCAACTTCTGTCACCTTAGTGATACATTTTGGGATAGTACCTAAAGTTTAAAGCAGAAATTGGGGCACCTTTGAAATTTTCATTTTTGACCAAAATCGACAGGTCCGGGGCTTAGGGAATTTCTCATCTGCCACAAAACGGTTGAAGCTCCTGTTCAAAAATGATGCTCCGAAATCAACTTCTGTCACCTTAGTGATACATTTTGGGATAGTACCTAAAGTTTAAAGCAGAAATTGGGTCACTTTTGAAATTTTCATTTTTGACCAAAATCAACAGGTCCGGGGCTTAGGGAATTTCTCATATGCCACAAAACGGTTGAAGCTCCTGTTCAAAAATGATGCTCCAAAATTAACTCCTGTCACCTTAGTGATACATTTTGGGATAGTACCTAAAGTATAAAGCAGAAATTGGGGCACCTTTGAAATTTTCATTTTTGACCAAAATTGACAGGTCCGGGGCTTAGGGAATTTCTCATATGCCACAAAACGGTTGAAGCTCCTGTTCAAAAATGATGCTCCGAAATCAACTTCTGTCATCTTAGTGATACATTTTGGGATAGTACCTGAAGTTTCAAGCAGAAATTGGGGCACTTTTGAAATTTTCATTTTTGACCAAAATCGACAGGTCCGGGGTTTAGGGAATTTCTCATATGCCACAAAACGGTTGAAGCTCCTGTTCAAAAATGATGCTCCGAAATCAACTTCTGTCACCTTAGTGATACATTTTGGGATAGTACCTAAAGTTTAAAGCAGAAATTGGGTCACTTTTGAAATTTTCATTTTTGACCAAAATCGACATGTCCGGGGCTTAGGGAATTTCTCATCTGCCACAAAACGGATGAAGCTCCTGTTCAAAAATGATGCTCCGAAATCAACTTCAGTCACCTTAGTGATACATTTTGGGATAGTACCTAAAGTTTAAAGCAGAAATTGGGGCACTTTTGCCATTTTCATTTTTGACCAAAATCGACAGGTCCGGGGCTTAGGGAATTTCTCATATGCCACAAAACGGATGAAGCTCCTGTTCAAAAATGATGCTACGAAATCAACTTCTGTCACCTTAGTGATACATTTTGGGATAGTACCTGAAGTTTAAAGCAGAAAATGGGGCATTTGTAAAATTTTCATTTTTGACCAAAATCAACAGGTCTGGCGCTTAGGGAATTTCTCATCTGCCACAAAACGGTTGAAGCTCCTGTTCAAAAATGATGCTCCGAATGCAACTTCTGTCACCTTAGTGATACATTTTGGGATAGTACCTAAAGTTTAAAGCAGAAATTGGGGCACTTTTGAAATTTTCCTTTTTGACCAAAATCGACAGGTCCGGGGCTTAGGGAATTTCTCATATGCCACAAAACGGTTGAAGCTCCTGTTCAAAAATGATGCTCCGAAATCAACTTCTGTCACCTTAGTGATACATTTTGGGATAGTACCTAAAGTTTAAAGCAGAAATTGGGGCACCTTTGAAATTTTCATTTTTGACCAAAATCAACAGGTCCGGGGCTTAGGGAATTTCTCATCTGCCACAAAACGGTTGAAGCTCCTGTTCAAAAATGATGCTCCAAAATCAACTCCTGTAACCTTAGTGATACATTTTGGGATAGTACCTAAAGTTTAAAGCAGAAATTGGGTCACTTTTGCCATTTTCATTTTTGACCAAAATCGACAGGTCCGGGGCTTAGGGAATTTCTCATATGCCACAAAACGGATGAAGCTCGTGTTCAAAAATGATGCTCCGAAATCAACTTCTGTCACCTTAGTGATACATTTTGGGATATTACCTGAAGTTTAAAGCAGAAATTGGGGCACCTTTGAAATTTTCATTTTTGACCAAAATCAACAGGTCCGGGGCTTAGGGAATTTCTCATATGCCACAAAACGGTTGAAGCTACTGTTCAAAAATGATGCTCCAAAATCAACTCCTGTAACCTTAGTGATACATTTTGGGATAGTAACTAAAGTATAAAGCAGAAATTGGGGCACCTTTGAAATGTTCATTTTTGACCAAAATCGACAGGTCCAGGGTTTAGGGAATTTCTCATATGCCACAAAACGGATGAAGCTCCTGTTCAAAAATGATGCTCCGAAATCAACTTCTGTCACCTTAGTGATACATTTTGGGATAGTACCTAAAGTTTAAAGCAGAAATTGGGTCACTTTTGCCATTTTCATTTTTGACCAAAATCGACAGGTCCGGGGCTTAGGGAATTTCTCATATGCCACAAAACGGTTGAAGCTCCTGTTCAAAAATGATGCTCCGAAATCAACTTCTGTCACCATTTTGGGATAGTACCTAAAGTTTAAAGCAGAAATTGGGGCACTTTTGAAATTTTCATTTTTGACCAAAATCGACAGGTCTGGGGCTTACGGGATTTCTCATATGCCACAAAATGGTTGAAGCTCCTGTTCAAAAATGATGCTTCCAAAATCAACTTCTGTCACCTTAGTGATACATTTTGGGATAGTACCTAAAGTTTAAAGCAGAAATTGGGGCACCTTTGAAATTTTCATTTTTGACCAAAATCGACAGGTCCGGGGCTTAGGGAATTTCTCATATGCCACAAAACGGTTGAAGCTACTGTTCAAAAATGATGCTCCAAAATCAACTCCTGTAACCTTAGTGATACATTTTGGGATAGTAACTAAAGTATAAAGCAGAAATTGGGGCACCTTTGAAATTTTCATTTTTGACCAAAATCGACAGGTCCGGGGTTTAGGGAATTTCTCATATGCCACAAAACGGATGAAGCTCCTATTCAAAAATGATGCTCCGAAATCAACTTCTGTCACCTTAGTGATACATTTTGGGATAGTACCTGAAGTTTAAAGCAGAAATTGGGGCACTTTTGAAATTTTCATTTTTGACCAAAATCGAAAGGTCTGGGGCTTAGGGAATTTCTCATCTGCCACAAAACGGTTGAAGCTCCTGTTCAAAAATGATGCTCCGAAATCAACTTCTGTCACCTTAGTGATACATTTTGGGATAGTACCTAAAGTTTAAAGCAGAAATTGGGGCACTTTTGACATTTTCATTTTTGACCAAAATCGACAGGTCCGGGGCTTAGGGAATTTCTCATCTGCCACAAAACGGTTGAAGCTCCTGTTCAAAAATGATGCTCCGAAATCAACTTCTGTCACCTTAGTGATACATTTTGGGATAGTACCTAAAGTTTAAAGCAGAAATTGGGGCACTTTTGACATTTTCATTTTTGACCAAAATCGACAGGTCCGGGGCTTAGGGGATTTCTCATATGCCACAAAACGGATGAAGCTCCTGTTCAAAAATGATGCTACGAAATCAACTTCTGTCACCTTAGTGATACATTTTGGGATAGTACCTGAAGTTTAAAGCAGAAAATGGGGCATTTGTAAAATTTTCATTTTTGACCAAAATCAACAGGTCTGGCGCTTAGGGAATTTCTCATCTGCCACAAAACGGTTGAAGCTCCTGTTCAAAAATGATGCTCCGAATGCAACTTCTGTCACCTTAGTGATACATTTTGGGATAGTACCTAAAGTTTAAAGCAGAAATTGGGGCACTTTTGAAATTTTCCTTTTTGACCAAAATCGACAGGTCCGGGGCTTAGGGAATTTCTCATATGCCACAAAACGGTTGAAGCTCCTGTTCAAAAATGATGCTCCGAAATCAACTTCTGTCACCTTAGTGATACATTTTGGGATAGTACCTAAAGTTTAAAGCAGAAATTGGGGCACCTTTGAAATTTTCATTTTTGACCAAAATCAACAGGTCCGGGGCTTAGGGAATTTCTCATCTGCCACAAAACGGTTGAAGCTCCTGTTCAAAAATGATGCTCCAAAATCAACTCCTGTAACCTTAGTGATACATTTTGGGATAGTACCTAAAGTTTAAAGCAGAAATTGGGTCACTTTTGCCATTTTCATTTTTGACCAAAATCGACAGGTCCGGGGCTTAGGGAATTTCTCATATGCCACAAAACGGATGAAGCTCGTGTTCAAAAATGATGCTCCGAAATCAACTTCTGTCACCTTAGTGATACATTTTGGGATATTACCTGAAGTTTAAAGCAGAAATTGGGGCATTTTTAAAATTTTCATTTTTGACCAAAATCGACAGGTCTGGGGCTTAGGGAATTTCTGATCTGCCACAAAACGGTTGAAGCTCCTGTTCAAAAATGATGCTCCGAATGCAACTTCTGTCACCTTAGTGATACATTTTGGGATAGTACCTAAAGTTTAAAGCAGAAATTGGGGCACTTTTGAAATTTTCATTTTTGACCAAAATCGACAGGTCTGGGGCTTAGGGAATTTCTCATATGCCACAAAACGGTTGAAGCTCCTGTTTAAAAATGATGCTCCGAAATCAACTTCTGTCACCTTAGTGATACATTTTGGGATAGTACCTAAAGTTTAAAGCAGAAATTGGGGCACTTTTGAAGTTTTCATTTTTGACCAAAATCGACAGGTCCGGGGCTTAGGGAATTTCTCATCTGCCACAAAACGGTTGAAGCTCCTGTTCAAAAATGATGCTCCGAAATCAACTTCTGTCACCTTAGTGATACATTTTGGGATAGTACCTAAAGTTTAAAGCAGAAATTGGGGCACCTTTGAAATTTTCATTTTTGACCAAAATCGACAGGTCCGGGGCTTAGTGAATTTCTCATCTGCCACAAAACGGTTGAAGCTCCTGTTCAAAAATGATGCTCCGAAATCAACTTCTGTCACCTTAGTGATACATTTTGGGATAGTACCTAAAGTTTAAAGCAGAAATTGGGGCACCTTTGAAATTTTCATTTTTGACCAAAATCAACAGGTCCGGGGCTTAGGGAATTTCTCATATGCCACAAAACGGTTGAAGCTCCTGTTCAAAAATGATGCTTCAAAATCAACTCCTGTCACCTTAGTGATACATTTTGGGATAGTAACTAAAGTATAAAGCAGAAATTAGGGCACCTTTGAAATTTTCATTTTTGACCAAAATCGACAGGTCCGGGGCTTATGGAATTTCTCATCTGCCACAAAACGGTTGAAGCTCCTGTTCAAAAATGATGCTCCGAAATCAACTTCTGTCACCTTAGTGATACATTTTGGGATAGTACCTAAAGTTTAAAGCAGAAATTGGGGCACCTTTGAAATTTTCATTTTTGACCAAAATCAACAGGTCCGGGGCTTAGGGAATTTCTCATATGCCACAAAACGGTTGAAGCTACTGTTCAAAAATGATGCTCCAAAATCAACTCCTGTAACCTTAGTGATACATTTTGGGATAGTAACTAAAGTATAAAGCAGAAATTGGGGCACCTTTGAAATGTTCATTTTTGACCAAAATCGACAGGTCCAGGGTTTAGGGAATTTCTCATATGCCACAAAACGGATGAAGCTCCTGTTCAAAAATGATGCTCCGAAATCAACTTCTGTCACCTTAGTGATACATTTTGGGATAGTACCTAAAGTTTAAAGCAGAAATTGGGTCACTTTTGCCATTTTCATTTTTGACCAAAATCGACAGGTCCGGGGCTTAGGGAATTTCTCATATGCCACAAAACGGTTGAAGCTCCTGTTCAAAAATGATGCTCCGAAATCAACTTCTGTCACCTTAGTGATACATTTTGGGATAGTACCTAAAGTTTAAAGCAGAAATTGGGTCACTTTTGCCATTTTCATTTTTGACCAAAATCGACAGGTCCGGGGCTTAGGGAATTTCTCATATGCCACAAAACGGTTGAAGCTCCTGTTCAAAAATGATGCTCCGAAATCAACTTCTGTCACCATTTTGGGATAGTACCTAAAGTTTAAAGCAGAAATTGGGGCACTTTTGAAATTTTCATTTTTGACCAAAATCGACAGGTCTGGGGCTTACGGGATTTCTCATATGCCACAAAATGGTTGAAGCTCCTGTTCAAAAATGATGCTTCCAAAATCAACTTCTGTCACCTTAGTGATACATTTTGGGATAGTACCTAAAGTTTAAAGCAGAAATTGGGGCACCTTTGAAATTTTCATTTTTGACCAAAATCGACAGGTCCGGGGCTTAGGGAATTTCTCATATGCCACAAAACGGTTGAAGCTACTGTTCAAAAATGATGCTCCAAAATCAACTCCTGTAACCTTAGTGATACATTTTGGGATAGTAACTAAAGTATAAAGCAGAAATTGGGGCACCTTTGAAATTTTCATTTTTGACCAAAATCGACAGGTCCGGGGTTTAGGGAATTTCTCATATGCCACAAAACGGATGAAGCTCCTGTTCAAAAATGATGCTCCGAAATCAACTTCTGTCACCTTAGTGATACATTTTGGGATAGTACCTAAAGTTTAAAGCAGAAATTGGGGCACTTTTGACATTTTCATTTTTGACCAAAATCGACAGGTCCGGGGCTTAGGGAATTTCTCATCTGCCACAAAACGGTTGAAGCTCCTGTTCAAAAATGATGCTCCGAAATCAACTTCTGTCACCTTAGTGATACATTTTGGGATAGTACCTAAAGTTTAAAGCAGAAATTGGGGCACTTTTGACATTTTCATTTTTGACCAAAATCGACAGGTCCGGGGCTTAGGGAATTTCTCATCTGCCACAAAATGGTTGAAGCTCCTGTTCAAAAATGATGCTCCGAAATCAACTTCTGTCACCTTAGTGATACATTTTGGGATAGTACCTAAAGTTTAAAGCAGAAATTGGGGCACTTTTGAAATTTTCATTTTTGACCAAAATCGACAGGTCCGGGGCTTAGGGAATTTCTCATATGCCACAAAACGGTTGAAGCTACTGTTCAAAAATGATGCTCCAAAATCAACTCCTGTAACCTTAGTGATACATTTTGGGATAGTAACTAAAGTATAAAGCAGAAATTGGGGCACCTTTGAAATTTTCATTTTTGACCAAAATCGACAGGTCCGGGGTTTAGGGAATTTCTCATATGCCACAAAACGGATGAAGCTCCTGTTCAAAAATGATGCTCCGAAATCAACTTCTGTCACCTTAGTGATACATTTTGGGATAGTACCTAAAGTTTAAAGCAGAAATTAGGGCACTTTTGAAATTTTCATTTTTGACCAAATTCGACAGGTCCGGTGCTTAGGGAATTTCTCATCTGCCACAAAACGGTTGAAGCTCCTGTTCAAAAATGATGCTCCGAAATCAACTTCTGTCACCTTAGTGATACATTTTGGGATAGTACCTAAAGTTTAAAGCAGAAATTGGGGCACCTTTGAAATTTTCATTTTTGACCAAAATCAACAGGTCCAGGGCTTAGGGAATTTCTCATATGCCACAAAAAGGTTGAAGCTACTGTTCAAAAATGATGCTCCAAAATCAACTCCTGTAACCTTAGTGATACATTTTGGGATAGTAACTAAAGTATAAAGCAGAAATTGGGGCACCTTTGAAATTTTCATTTTTGACCAAAATCGACAAGTCCAAGGCTTAGGGAATTTCTCATATGCCACAAAACGGATGAAGCTCCTGTTCAAAAATGATGCTCCGAAATCAACTTCTGTCACCTTAGTGATACATTTTGGGATAGTACCTAAAGTTTAAAGCAGAAATTGGGGCACCTTTGAAATTTTCATTTTTGACCAAAATCGACAGGTCCGGGGCTTAGGGAATTTCTCATCTGCCACAAAACGGTTGAAGCTCCTGTTCAAAAATGATGCTCCGAAATCAACTTCTGTCACCTTAGTGATACATTTTGGGATAGTACCTAAAGTTTAAAGCAGAAATTGGGGCACTTTTGAAATTTTCATTTTTGACCAAAATCGACAGGTCCGGGGCTTAGGGAATTTCTCATATGCCACAAAACGGTTGAAGCTCCTGTTCAAAAATGATGCTCCGAAATCAACTTCTGTCACCTTAGTGATACATTTTGGGATAGTACCTAAAGTTTAAAGCAGAAATTGGGGCACCTTTGAAATTTTCATTTTTGACCAAAATCAACAGGTCCAGGGCTTAGGGAATTTCTCATATGCCACAAAAAGGTTGAAGCTACTGTTCAAAAATGATGCTCCAAAATCAACTCCTGTAACCTTAGTGATACATTTTGGGATAGTAACTAAAGTATAAAGCAGAAATTGGGGCACCTTTGAAATTTTCATTTTTGACCAAAATCGACAGGTCCGGGGTTTAGGGAATTTCTCATATGCCACAAAACGGATGAAGCTCCTGTTCAAAAATGATGCTCCGAAATCAACTTCTGTCACCTTAGTGATACATTTTGGGATAGTACCTAAAGTTTAAAGCAGAAATTAGGGCACTTTTGAAATTTTCATTTTTGACCAAATTCGACAGGTCCGGTGCTTAGGGAATTTCTCATCTGCCACAAAACGGTTGAAGCTCCTGTTCAAAAATGATGCTCCGAAATCAACTTCTGTCACCTTAGTGATACATTTTGGGATAGTACCTAAAGTTTAAAGCAGAAATTGGGTCACTTTTGCCATTTTCATTTTTGACCAAAATCGACAGGTCCGGGGCTTAGGGAATTTCTCATATGCCACAAAACGGATGAAGCTCCTGTTCAAAAATGATGCTCCGAAATCAACTTCTGTCACCTTAGTGATACATTTTGGGATAGTACCTGAAGTTTGAAGCAGAAATTGGGGCATTTTTAAAATTTTCATTTTTGACCATAATCGACAGGTCTGGGGCTTAGGGAATTTCTGATCTGCCACAAAACGGTTGAAGCTCCTGTTCAAAAATGATGCTCCGAAATCAACTTCTGTCACCATTTTGGGATAGTACCTAAAGTTTAAAGCAGAAATTGGGGCACTTTTGAAATTTTCATTTTTGACCAAAATCGACAGGTCCGGGGCTTAGGGAATTTCTCATATGCCACAAAACGGTTGAAGCTCCTGTTCAAAAATGATGCTCCGAAATCAACTTCTGTCACCTTAGTGATACATTTTGGGATAGTACCTAAAGTTTAAAGCAGAAATTGGGGCACCTTTGAAATTTTCATTTTTGACCAAAATCAACAGGTCCAGGGCTTAGGGAATTTCTCATATGCCACAAAACGGTTGAAGCTACTGTTCAAAAATGATGCTCCAAAATCAACTCCTGTAACCTTAGTGATACATTTTGGGATAGTAACTAAAGTATAAAGCAGAAATTGGGGCACTTTTGAAATTTTCATTTTTGACCAAAATCGACAGGTCCGGGGCTTAGGGAATTTCTCATATGCCACAAAACGGTTGAAGCTCCTGTTCAAAAATGATGCTCCGAAATCAACTTCTGTCACCTTAGTGATACATTTTGGGATAGTACCTAAAGTTTAAAGCAGAAATTGGGGCACCTTTGAAATTTTCATTTTTGACCAAAATCAACAGGTCCAGGGCTTAGGGAATTTCTCATATGCCACAAAACGGTTGAAGCTACTGTTCAAAAATGATGCTCCAAAATCAACTCCTGTAACCTTAGTGATACATTTTGGGATAGTAACTAAAGTATAAAGCAGAAATTGGGGCACCTTTGAAATTTTCATTTTTGACCAAAATCGACAGGTCCGGGGTTTAGGGAATTTCTCATATGCCACAAAACGGATGAAGCTCCTGTTCAAAAATGATGCTCCGAAATCAACTTCTGTCACCTTAGTGATACATTTTGGGATAGTACCTAAAGTTTAAAGCAGAAATTAGGGCACTTTTGAAATTTTCATTTTTGACCAAATTCGACAGGTCCGGTGCTTAGGGAATTTCTCATCTGCCACAAAACGGTTGAAGCTCCTGTTCAAAAATGATGCTCCGAAATCAACTTCTGTCACCTTAGTGATACATTTTGGGATAGTAACTAAAGTATAAAGCAGAAATTGGGGCACTTTTGACATTTTCATTTTTGACCAAAATCGACAGGTCCGGGGCTTAGGGAATTTCTCATATGCCACAAAACGGTTGAAGCTCCTGTTCAAAAATGATGCTCCGAAATCAACTTCTGTCACCTTAGTGATACATTTTGGGATAGTACCTAAAGTTTAAAGCAGAAATTGGGTCACTTTTGCCATTTTCATTTTTGACCAAAATCGACAGGTCCGGGGCTTAGGGAATTTCTCATATGCCACAAAACGGATGAAGCTCCTGTTCAAAAATGATGCTCCGAAATCAACTTCTGTCACCTTAGTGATACATTTTGGGATAGTACCTGAAGTTTGAAGCAGAAATTGGGGCATTTTTAAAATTTTCATTTTTGACCATAATCGACAGGTCTGGGGCTTAGGGAATTTCTGATCTGCCACAAAACGGTTGAAGCTCCTGTTCAAAAATGATGCTCCGAAATCAACTTCTGTCACCATTTTGGGATAGTACCTAAAGTTTAAAGCAGAAATTGGGGCACTTTTGAAATGTTCATTTTTGACCAAAATCGACAGGTCCGGGGCTTAGGGAATTTCTCATATGCCACAAAACGGTTGAAGCTCCTGTTCAAAAATGATGCTCCGAAATCAACTTCTGTCACCTTAGTGATACATTTTGGGATAGTACCTAAAGTTTAAAGCAGAAATTGGGGCACCTTTGAAATTTTCATTTTTGACCAAAATCAACAGGTCCAGGGCTTAGGGAATTTCTCATATGCCACAAAACGGTTGAAGCTACTGTTCAAAAATGATGCTCCAAATCAACTCCTGTAACCTTAGTGATACATTTTGGGATAGTAACTAAAGTATAAAGCAGAAATTGGGGCACTTTTGAAATTTTCATTTTTGACCAAAATCGACAGGTCTGGGGCTTAGGGAATTTCTCATCTGCCACAAAACGGATGAAGCTCCTGTTCAAAAATGATGCTCCGAAATCAACTTCTGTAACCTTAGTGATACATTTTGGGATAGTACCTGAAGTTTAAAGCAGAAATTGGGGCACTTTTGAAATTTTCATTTTTGACCAAAATCGACAGGTCTGGGGCTTAGGGAATTTCTCATCTGCCACAAAACGGTTGAAGCTCCTGTTCAAAAATGATGCTACGAAATCAACTTCTGTCACCTTAGTGATACATTTTGGGATAGTACCTAAAGTTTAAAACAGAAATTAGGGCACTTTTGAAATTTTCATTTTTGACCAAAATCGACAGGTCCGGGGCTTAGGGAATTTCTCATCTGCCACAAAACGGTTGAAGCTCCTGTTCAAAAATGATGCTCCGAAATCAACTTCTGTCACCTTAGTGATACATTTTGGGATAGTACCTAAAGTTTAAAGCAGAAATTGGGGCACCTTTGAAATTTTCATTTTTGACCAAAATCGACAGGTCCAAGGCTTAGGGAATTTCTCATATGCCACAAAACGGTTGAAGCTCCTGTTCAAAAATGATGCTCCGAAATCAACTTCTGTCACCTTAGTGATACATTTTGGGATAGTACCTAAAGTTTAAAGCAGAAATTGGGGCACCTTTGAAATTTTCATTTTTGACCAAAATCGACAGGTCCGGGGCTTAGGGAATTTCTCATCTGCCACAAAACGGTTGAAGCTCCTGTTCAAAAATGATGCTCCGAAATCAACTTCTGTCACCTTAGTGATACATTTTGGGATAGTACCTAAAGTTTAAAGCAGAAATTGGGGCACTTTTGAAATTTTTATTTTTGACCAAATTCGACAGGTCCGGTGCTTAGGGAATTTCTCATCTGCCACAAAACGGTTGAAGCTCCTGTTCAAAAATGATGCTCCGAAATCAACTTCTGTCACCTTAGTGATACATTTTGGGATAGTAACTAAAGTATAAAGCAGAAATTGGGGCACTTTTGACATTTTCATTTTTGACCAAAATCGACAGGTCCGGGGCTTAGGGAATTTCTCATATGCCACAAAACGGATGAAGCTCCTGTTCAAAAATGATGCTCCGAAATCAACTTCTGTCACCTTAGTGATACATTTTGGGATAGTACCTGAAGTTTAAAGCAGAAATTGGGGCACCTTTGAAATTTTCATTTTTGACCAAAATCGACAGGTCCGGGGCTTAGGGAATTTCTCATATGCCACAAAACGGATGAAGCTCCTGTTCAAAAATGATGCTCCGAAATCAACTTCTGTCACCTTAGTGATACATTTTGGGATAGTACCTAAAGTTTAAAGCAGAAATTGGGGCACTTTTGAAATTTTTATTTTTGACCAAATTCGACAGGTCCGTTGCTTAGGGAATTTCTCATCTGCCACAAAACGGTTGAAGCTCCTGTTCAAAAATGATGCTCCGAAATCAACTTCTGTCACCTTAGTGATACATTTTGGGATAGTAACTAAAGTATAAAGCAGAAATTGGGGCACTTTTGACATTTTCATTTTTGACCAAAATCGACAGGTCCGGGGCTTAGGGAATTTCTCATATGCCACAAAACGGATGAAGCTCCTGTTCAAAAATGATGCTCCGAAATCAACTTCTGTCACCTTAGTGATACATTTTGGGATAGTACCTAAAGTTTAAAGCAGAAATTGGGGCACTTTTGAAATTTTTATTTTTGACCAAATTCGACAGGTCCGGTGCTTAGGGAATTTCTCATCTGCCACAAAACGGTTGAAGCTCCTGTTCAAAAATGATGCTCCGAAATCAACTTCTGTCACCTTAGTGATACATTTTGGGATAGTACCTAAAGTTTAAAGCAGAAATTGGGTCACTTTTGCCATTTTCATTTTTGACCAAAATCGACAGGTCCGGGGCTTAGGGAATTTCTCATATGCCACAAAACGGATGAAGCTCCTGTTCAAAAATGATGCTCCGAAATCAACTTCTTTCACCTTAGTGATACATTTTGGGATAGTACCTGAAGTTTGAAGCAGAAATTGGGGCATTTTTAAAATTTTCATTTTTGACCAAAATCGACAGGTCTGGGGCTTAGGGAATTTCTGATCTGCCACAAAACGGTTGAAGCTCCTGTTCAAAAATGATGCTCCGAATGCAACTTCTGTCACCTTAGTGATACATTTTGGGATAGTACCTAAAGTTTAAAGCAGAAATTGGGGCACTTTTGAAATTTTCATTTTTGACCAAAATCGACAGGTCTGGGGCTTAGGGAATTTCTCATATGCCACAAAACGGTTGAAGCTCCTGTTTAAAAATGATGCTCCGAAATCAACTTCTGTCACCTTAGTGATACATTTTGGGATAGTACCTAAAGTTTAAAGCAGAAATTGGGGCACTTTTGAAGTTTTCATTTTTGACCAAAATCGACAGGTCCGGGGCTTAGGGAATTTCTCATCTGCCACAAAACGGTTGAAGCTCCTGTTCAAAAATGATGCTCCGAAATCAACTTCTGTCACCTTAGTGATACATTTTGGGATAGTACCTAAAGTTTAAAGCAGAAATTGGGGCACCTTTGAAATTTTCATTTTTGACCAAAATCAACAGGTCCGGGGCTTAGGGAATTTCTCATATGCCACAAAACGGTTGAAGCTCCTGTTCAAAAATGATGCTTCAAAATCAACTCCTGTCACCTTAGTGATACATTTTGGGATAGTAACTAAAGTATAAAGCAGAAATTAGGGCACCTTTGAAATTTTCATTTTTGACCAAAATCGACAGGTCCGGGGCTTATGGAATTTCTCATCTGCCACAAAACGGTTGAAGCTCCTGTTCAAAAATGATGCTCCGAAATCAACTTCTGTCACCTTAGTGATACATTTTGGGATAGTACCTAAAGTTTAAAGCAGAAATTGGGGCACCTTTGAAATTTTCATTTTTGACCAAAATCAACAGGTCCGGGGCTTAGGGAATTTCTCATATGCCACAAAACGGTTGAAGCTACTGTTCAAAAATGATGCTCCAAAATCAACTCCTGTAACCTTAGTGATACATTTTGGGATAGTAACTAAAGTATAAAGCAGAAATTGGGGCACCATTGAAATGTTCATTTTTGACCAAAATCGACAGGTCCAGGGTTTAGGGAATTTCTCATATGCCACAAAACGGATGAAGCTCCTGTTCAAAAATGATGCTCCGAAATCAACTTCTGTCACCTTAGTGATACATTTTGGGATAGTACCTGAAGTTTAAAGCAGAAATTGGGGCACTTTTGAAATTTTCATTTTTGACCAAAATCGACAGGTCTGGGGCTTAGGGAATTTCTCATCTGCCACAAAACGGTTGAAGCTCCTGTTCAAAAATGATGCTCCGAAATCAACTTCTGTCACCTTAGTGATACATTTTGGGATAGTACCTAAAGTTTAAAGCAGAAATTGGGGCACTTTTGACATTTTCATTTTTGACCAAAATCGACAGGTCCGGGGCTTAGGGAATTTCTCATCTGCCACAAAACGGTTGAAGCTCCTGTTCAAAAATGATGCTCCAAAATCAACTTCTGTCACCTTAGTGATACATTTTGGGATAGTACCTAAAGTTTAAAGCAGAAATTGGGTCACTTTTGCCATTTTCATTTTTGACCAAAATCGACAGGTCCGGGGCTTAGGGAATTTCTCATATGCCACAAAACGGTTGAAGCTCCTGTTCAAAAATGATGCTCCGAAATCAACTTCTGTCACCTTAGTGATACATTTTGGGATAGTACCTAAAGTTTAAAGCAGAAATTGGGTCACTTTTGCCATTTTCATTTTTGACCAAAATCGACAGGTCCGGGGCTTAGGGAATTTCTCATATGCCACAAAACGGTTGAAGCTCCTGTTCAAAAATGATGCTCCGAAATCAACTTCTGTCACCATTTTGGGATAGTACCTAAAGTTTAAAGCAGAAATTGGGGCACTTTTGAAATTTTCATTTTTGACCAAAATCGACAGGTCTGGGGCTTACGGGATTTCTCATATGCCACAAAATGGTTGAAGCTCCTGTTCAAAAATGATGCTTCCAAAATCAACTTCTGTCACCTTAGTGATACATTTTGGGATAGTACCTAAAGTTTAAAGCAGAAATTGGGGCACCTTTGAAATTTTCATTTTTGACCAAAATCGACAGGTCCGGGGCTTAGGGAATTTCTCATATGCCACAAAACGGTTGAAGCTACTGTTCAAAAATGATGCTCCAAAATCAACTCCTGTAACCTTAGTGATACATTTTGGGATAGTAACTAAAGTATAAAGCAGAAATTGGGGCACCTTTGAAATTTTCATTTTTGACCAAAATCGACAGGTCCGGGGTTTAGGGAATTTCTCATATGCCACAAAACGGATGAAGCTCCTATTCAAAAATGATGCTCCGAAATCAACTTCTGTCACCTTAGTGATACATTTTGGGATAGTACCTGAAGTTTAAAGCAGAAATTGGGGCACTTTTGAAATTTTCATTTTTGACCAAAATCGACAGGTCTGGGGCTTAGGGAATTTCTCATCTGCCACAAAACGGTTGAAGCTCCTGTTCAAAAATGATGCTCCGAAATCAACTTCTGTCACCTTAGTGATACATTTTGGGATAGTACCTAAAGTTTAAAGCAGAAATTGGGGCACTTTTGACATTTTCATTTTTGACCAAAATCGACAGGTCCGGGGCTTAGGGAATTTCTCATCTGCCACAAAACGGTTGAAGCTCCTGTTCAAAAATGATGCTCCGAAATCAACTTCTGTCACCTTAGTGATACATTTTGGGATAGTACCTAAAGTTTAAAGCAGAAATTGGGGCACTTTTGACATTTTCATTTTTGACCAAAATCGACAGGTCCGGGGCTTAGGGAATTTCTCATCTGCCACAAAACGGTTGAAGCTCCTGTTCAAAAATGATGCTCCGAAATCAACTTCTGTCACCTTAGTGATACATTTTGGGATAGTACCTAAAGTTTAAAGCAGAAATTGGGGCACTTTTGAAATTTTCATTTTTGACCAAAATCGACAGGTCCGGGGCTTAGGGAATTTCTCATATGCCACAAAACGGTTGAAGCTACTGTTCAAAAATGATGCTCCAAAATCAACTCCTGTAACCTTAGTGATACATTTTGGGATAGTAACTAAAGTATAAAGCAGAAATTGGGGCACCTTTGAAATTTTCATTTTTGACCAAAATCGACAGGTCCGGGGTTTAGGGAATTTCTCATATGCCACAAAACGGATGAAGCTCCTGTTCAAAAATGATGCTCCGAAATCAACTTCTGTCACCTTAGTGATACATTTTGGGATAGTACCTAAAGTTTAAAGCAGAAATTAGGGCACTTTTGAAATTTTCATTTTTGACCAAATTCGACAGGTCCGGTGCTTAGGGAATTTCTCATCTGCCACAAAACGGTTGAAGCTCCTGTTCAAAAATGATGCTCCGAAATCAACTTCTGTCACCTTAGTGATACATTTTGGGATAGTAACTAAAGTATAAAGCAGAAATTGGGGCACTTTTGACATTTTCATTTTTGACCAAAATCGACAGGTCCGGGGCTTAGGGAATTTCTCATATGCCACAAAACGGTTGAAGCTCCTGTTCAAAAATGATGCTCCGAAATCAACTTCTGTCACCTTAGTGATACATTTTGGGATAGTACCTAAAGTTTAAAGCAGAAATTGGGGCACTTTTGACATTTTCATTTTTGACCAAAATCGACAGGTCCGGGGCTTAGGGAATTTCTCATATGCCACAAAACGGATGAAGCTCCTGTTCAAAAATGATGCTCCGAAATCAACTTCTGTCACCTTAGTGATACATTTTGGGATAGTACCTGAAGTTTAAAGCAGAAATTGGGGCACCTTTGAAATTTTCATTTTTGACCAAAATCGACAGGTCCGGGGCTTAGGGAATTTCTCATCTGCCACAAAACGGTTGAAGCTCCTGTTCAAAAATGATGCTCCGAAATCAACTTCTGTCACCTTAGTGATACATTTTGGGATAGTACCTAAAGTTTAAAGCAGACATTGGGTCACTTTTGCCATTTTCATTTTTGACCAAAATCGACAGGTCCGGGGCTTAGGGAATTTCTCATATGCCACAAAACGGATGAAGCTCCTGTTCAAAAATGATGCTCCGAAATCAACTTCTGTCACCTTAGTGATACATTTTGGGATAGTACCTGAAGTTTGAAGCAGAAATTGGGGCATTTTTAAAATTTTCATTTTTGACCAAAATCGACAGGTCTGGGGCTTAGGGAATTTCTGATCTGCCACAAAACGGTTGAAGCTCCTGTTCAAAAATGATGCTCCGAAATCAACTTCTGTCACCATTTTGGGATAGTACCTAAAGTTTAAAGCAGAAATTGGGGCACCTTTGAAATTTTCATTTTTGACCAAAATCGACAAGTCCAAGGCTTAGGGAATTTCTCATCTGCCACAAAACGGTTGAAGCTCCTGTTCAAAAATGATGCTCCGAAATCAACTTCTGTCACCTTAGTGATACATTTTGGGATAGTACCTAAAGTTTAAAGCAGAAATTGGGGCACCTTTGAAATTTTCATTTTTGACCAAAATCGACAGGTCCGGGGCTTAGGGAATTTCTCATCTGCCACAAAACGGTTGAAGCTCCTGTTCAAAAATGATGCTCCGAAATCAACTTCTGTCACCTTAGTGATACATTTTGGGATAGTACCTAAAGTTTAAAGCAGAAATTGGGGCACTTTTGAAATTTTCATTTTTGACCAAAATCGACAGGTCCGGGGCTTAGGGAATTTCTCATATGCCACAAAACGGTTGAAGCTCCTGTTCAAAAATGATGCTCCGAAATCAACTTCTGTCACCTTAGTGATACATTTTGGGATAGTACCTAAAGTTTAAAGCAGAAATTGGGGCACCTTTGAAATTTTCATTTTTGACCAAAATCAACAGGTCCAGGGCTTAGGGAATTTCTCATATGCCACAAAACGGTTGAAGCTACTGTTCAAAAATGATGCTCCAAAATCAACTTCTGTCACCTTAGTGATACATTTTGGGATAGTACCTAAAGTTTAAAGCAGAAATTAGGGCACTTTTGAAAATTTCATTTTTGACCAAATTCGACAGGTCCGGTGCTTAGGGAATTTCTCATCTGCCACAAAACGGTTGAAGCTCCTGTTCAAAAATGATGCTCCGAAATCAACTTCTGTCACCTTAGTGATACATTTTGGGATAGTAACTAAAGTATAAAGCAGAAATTGGGGCACTTTTGACATTTTCATTTTTGACCAAAATCGACAGGTCCGGGGCTTAGGGAATTTCTCATATGCCACAAAACGGTTGAAGCTCCTGTTCAAAAATGATGCTCCGAAATCAACTTCTGTCACCTTAGTGATACATTTTGGGATAGTACCTAAAGTTTAAAGCAGAAATTGGGTCACTTTTGCCATTTTCATTTTTGACCAAAATCGACAGGTCTGGGGCTTAGGGAATTTCTCATATGCCACAAAACGGATGAAGCTCCTGTTCAAAAATGATGCTCCGAAATCAACTTCTGTCACCTTAGTGATACATTTTGGGATAGTACCTGAAGTTTGAAGCAGAAATTGGGGCATTTTTAAAATTTTCATTTTTGACCAAAATCGACAGGTCTGGGGCTTAGGGAATTTCTGATCTGCCACAAAACGGTTGAAGCTCCTGTTCAAAAATGATGCTCCGAAATCAACTTCTGTCACCATTTTGGGATAGTACCTAAAGTTTAAAGCAGAAATTGGGGCACTTTTGAAATTTTCATTTTTGACCAAAATCGACAGGTCCGGGGCTTAGGGAATTTCTCATATGCCACAAAACGGATGAAGCTCCTGTTCAAAAATGATGCTCCGAAATCAACTTCTGTCACCTTAGTGATACATTTTGGGATAGTACCTAAAGTTTAAAGCAGAAATTGGGGCACCTTTGAAATTTTCATTTTTGACCAAAATCAACAGGTCCGGGGTTTAGGGAATTTCTCATATGCCACAAAACGGATGAAGCTCCTGTTCAAAAATGATGCTCCGAAATCAACTTCTGTAACCTTAGTGATACATTTTGGGATAGTACCTGAAGTTTAAAGCAGAAATTAGGGCACTTTTGAAATTTTCATTTTTGACCAAAATCGACAGGTCCGGGGCTTAGGGAATTTCTCATCTGCCACAAAACGGTTGAAGCTCCTGTTCAAAAATGATGCTCCGAAATCAACTTCTGTCACCTTAGTGATACATTTTGGGATAGTACCTAAAGTTTAAAGCAGAAATTGGGGCACCTTTGAAATTTTCATTTTTGACCAAAATCGACAGGTCCAAGGCTTAGGGAATTTCTCATATGCCACAAAACGGTTGAAGCTCCTGTTCAAAAATGATGCTCCGAAATCAACTTCTGTCACCTTAGTGATACATTTTGGGATAGTACCTAAAGTTTAAAGCAGAAATTGGGGCACCTTTGAAATTTTCATTTTTGACCAAAATCGACAGGTCCGGGGCTTAGGGAATTTCTCATCTGCCACAAAACGGTTGAAGCTCCTGTTCAAAAATGATGCTCCGAAATCAACTTCTGTCACCTTAGTGATACATTTTGGGATAGTACCTAAAGTTTAAAGCAGAAATTGGGGCACTTTTGAAATTTTAATTTTTGACCAAATTCGACAGGTCCGGTGCTTAGGGAATTTCTCATCTGCCACAAAACGGTTGAAGCTCCTGTTCAAAAATGATGCTCCGAAATCAACTTCTGTCACCTTAGTGATACATTTTGGGATAGTAACTAAAGTATAAAGCAGAAATTGGGGCACTTTTGACATTTTCATTTTTGACCAAAATCGACAGGTCCGGGGCTTAGGGAATTTCTCATATGCCACAAAACGGATGAAGCTCCTGTTCAAAAATGATGCTCCGAAATCAACTTCTGTCACCTTAGTGATACATTTTGGGATAGTACCTGAAGTTTAAAGCAGAAATTGGGGCACCTTTGAAATTTTCATTTTTGACCAAAATCGACAGGTCCGGGGCTTAGGGAATTTCTCATCTGCCACAAAACGGTTGAAGCTCCTGTTCAAAAATGATGCTCCGAAATCAACTTCTGTCACCTTAGTGATACATTTTGGGATAGTACCTAAAGTTTAAAGCAGAAATTGGGTCACTTTTGCCATTTTCATTTTTGACCAAAATCGACAGGTCCGGGGCTTAGGGAATTTCTCATATGCCACAAAACGGATGAAGCTCCTGTTCAAAAATGATGCTCCGAAATCAACTTCTGTCACCTTAGTGATACATTTTGGGATAGTACCTGAAGTTTGAAGCAGAAATTGGGGCATTTTTAAAATTTTCATTTTTGACCAAAATCGACAGGTCTGGGGCTTAGGGAATTTCTGATCTGCCACAAAACGGTTGAAGCTCCTGTTCAAAAATGATGCTCCGAAATCAACTTCTGTCACCATTTTGGGATAGTACCTAAAGTTTAAAGCAGAAATTGGGGCACTTTTGAAATTTTCATTTTTGACCAAAATCGACAGGTCCGGGGCTTAGGGAATTTCTCATATGCCACAAAACGGTTGAAGCTCCTGTTTAAAAATGATGCTCCGAAATCAACTTCTGTCACCTTAGTGATACATTTTGGGATAGTACCTAAAGTTTAAAGCAGAAATTGGGGCACCTTTGAAATTTTCATTTTTGACCAAAATCGACAGGTCCGGGGCTTAGTGAATTTCTCATATGCCACAAAACGGTTGAAGCTCCTGTTCAAAAATGATGCTCCGAAATCAACTTCTGTCACCTTAGTGATACATTTTGGGATAGTACCTAAAGTTTAAAGCAGAAATTGGGGCACCTTTGAAATTTTCATTTTTGACCAAAATCAACAGGTCCGGGGCTTAGGGAATTTCTCATATGCCACAAAACGGTTGAAGCTCCTGTTCAAAAATGATGCTTCAAAATCAACTCCTGTCACCTTAGTGATACATTTTGGGATAGTAACTAAAGTATAAAGCAGAAATTAGGGCACCTTTGAAATTTTCATTTTTGACCAAAATCGACAGGTCCGGGGCTTATGGAATTTCTCATCTGCCACAAAACGGTTGAAGCTCCTGTTCAAAAATGATGCTCCGAAATCAACTTCTGTCACCTTAGTGATACATTTTGGGATAGTACCTAAAGTTTAAAGCAGAAATTGGGGCACCTTTGAAATTTTCATTTTTGACCAAAATCAACAGGTCCGGGGCTTAGGGAATTTCTCATATGCCACAAAACGGTTGAAGCTACTGTTCAAAAATGATGCTCCAAAATCAACTCCTGTAACCTTAGTGATACATTTTGGGATAGTAACTAAAGTATAAAGCAGAAATTGGGGCACCTTTGAAATGTTCATTTTTGACCAAAATCGACAGGTCCAGGGTTTAGGGAATTTCTCATATGCCACAAAACGGATGAAGCTCCTGTTCAAAAATGATGCTCCGAAATCAACTTCTGTCACCTTAGTGATACATTTTGGGATAGTACCTGAAGTTTAAAGCAGAAATTGGGGCACTTTTGAAATTTTCATTTTTGACCAAAATCGACAGGTCTGGGGCTTAGGGAATTTCTCATCTGCCACAAAACGGTTGAAGCTCCTGTTCAAAAATGATGCTCCGAAATCAACTTCTGTCACCTTAGTGATACATTTTGGGATAGTACCTAAAGTTTAAAGCAGAAATTGGGGCACTTTTGACATTTTCATTTTTGACCAAAATCGACAGGTCCGGGGCTTAGGGAATTTCTCATCTGCCACAAAACGGTTGAAGCTCCTGTTCAAAAATGATGCTCCAAAATCAACTTCTGTCACCTTAGTGATACATTTTGGGATAGTACCTAAAGTTTAAAGCAGAAATTGGGTCACTTTTGCCATTTTTATTTTTGACCAAAATCGACAGGTCCGGGGCTTAGGGAATTTCTCATATGCCACAAAACGGTTGAAGCTCCTGTTCAAAAATGATGCTCCGAAATCAACTTCTGTCACCTTAGTGATACATTTTGGGATAGTACCTAAAGTTTAAAGCAGAAATTGGGTCACTTTTGCCATTTTCATTTTTGACCAAAATCGACAGGTCCGGGGCTTAGGGAATTTCTCATATGCCACAAAACGGTTGAAGCTCCTGTTCAAAAATGATGCTCCGAAATCAACTTCTGTCACCATTTTGGGATAGTACCTAAAGTTTAAAGCAGAAATTGGGGCACTTTTGAAATTTTCATTTTTGACCAAAATCGACAGGTCTGGGGCTTAGGGGATTTCTCATATGCCACAAAATGGTTGAAGCTCCTGTTCAAAAATGATGCTTCCAAAATCAACTTCTGTCACCTTAGTGATACATTTTGGGATAGTACCTAAAGTTTAAAGCAGAAATTGGGGCACCTTTGAAATTTTCATTTTTGACCAAAATCGACAGGTCCGGGGCTTAGGGAATTTCTCATCTGCCACAAAACGGTTGAAGCTCCTGTTCAAAAATGATGCTCCGAAATCAACTTCTGTCACCTTAGTGATACATTTTGGGATAGTACCTAAAGTTTAAAGCAGAAATTGGGGCACTTTTGACATTTTCATTTTTGACCAAAATCGACAGGTCCGGGGCTTAGGGAATTTCTCATCTGCCACAAAACGGTTGAAGCTCCTGTTCAAAAATGATGCTCCGAAATCAACTTCTGTCACCTTAGTGATACATTTTGGGATAGTACCTAAAGTTTAAAGCAGAAATTGGGGCACTTTTGACATTTACATTTTTGACCAAAATCGACAGGTCCGGGGCTTAGGGAATTTCTCATCTGCCACAAAACGGTTGAAGCTCCTGTTCAAAAATGATGCTCCGAAATCAACTTCTGTCACCTTAGTGATACATTTTGGGATAGTACCTAAAGTTTAAAGCAGAAATTGGGGCACTTTTGAAATTTTCATTTTTGACCAAAATCGACAGGTCCGGGGCTTAGGGAATTTCTCATATGCCACAAAACGGTTGAAGCTACTGTTCAAAAATGATGCTCCAAAATCAACTCCTGTAACCTTAGTGATACATTTTGGGATAGTAACTAAAGTATAAAGCAGAAATTGGGGCACCTTTGAAATTTTCATTTTTGACCAAAATCGACAGGTCCGGGGTTTAGGGAATTTCTCATATGCCACAAAACGGATGAAGCTCCTGTTCAAAAATGATGCTCCGAAATCAACTTCTGTCACCTTAGTGATACATTTTGGGATAGTACCTAAAGTTTAAAGCAGAAATTAGGGCACTTTTGAAATTTTCATTTTTGACCAAATTCGACAGGTCCGGTGCTTAGGGAATTTCTCATCTGCCACAAAACGGTTGAAGCTCCTGTTCAAAAATGATGCTCCGAAATCAACTTCTGTCACCTTAGTGATACATTTTGGGATAGTAACTAAAGTATAAAGCAGAAATTGGGGCACTTTTGACATTTTCATTTTTGACCAAAATCGACAGGTCCGGGGCTTAGGGAATTTCTCATATGCCACAAAACGGTTGAAGCTCCTGTTCAAAAATGATGCTCCGAAATCAACTTCTGTCACCTTAGTGATACATTTTGGGATAGTACCTAAAGTTTAAAGCAGAAATTGGGTCACTTTTGCCATTTTCATTTTTGACCAAAATCGACAGGTCCGGGGCTTAGGGAATTTCTCATATGCCACAAAACGGATGAAGCTCCTGTTCAAAAATGATGCTCCGAAATCAACTTCTGTCACCTTAGTGATACATTTTGGGATAGTACCTAAAGTTTAAAGCAGAAATTGGGGCACCTTTGAAATTTTCATTTTTGACCAAAATCGACAGGTCCGGGGCTTAGGGAATTTCTCATCTGCCACAAAACGGTTGAAGCTCCTGTTCAAAAATGATGCTCCGAAATCAACTTCTGTCACCTTAGTGATACATTTTGGGATAGTACCTAAAGTTTAAAGCAGAAATTGGGGCACTTTTGAAATTTTCATTTTTGACCAAAATCGACAGGTCCGGGGCTTAGGGAATTTCTCATATGCCACAAAACGGTTGAAGCTCCTGTTCAAAAATGATGCTCCGAAATCAACTTCTGTCACCTTAGTGATACATTTTGGGATAGTACCTAAAGGTTAAAGCAGAAATTGGGGCACCTTTGAAATTTTCATTTTTGACCAAAATCAACAGGTCCAGGGCTTAGGGAATTTCTCATATGCCACAAAACGGTTGAAGCTACTGTTCAAAAATGATGCTCCAAAATCAACTCCTGTAACCTTAGTGATACATTTTGGGATAGTAACTAAAGTATAAAGCAGAAATTGGGGCACCTTTGAAATTTTCATTTTTGACCAAAATCGACAGGTCCGGGGTTTAGGGAATTTCTCATATGCCACAAAACGGATGAAGCTCCTGTTCAAAAATGATGCTCCGAAATCAACTTCTGTCACCTTAGTGATACATTTTGGGATAGTACCTAAAGTTTAAAGCAGAAATTAGGGCACTTTTGAAATTTTCATTTTTGACCAAATTCGACAGGTCCGGTGCTTAGGGAATTTCTCATCTGCCACAAAACGGTTGAAGCTCCTGTTCAAAAATGATGCTCCGAAATCAACTTCTGTCACCTTAGTGATACATTTTGGGATAGTAACTAAAGTATAAAGCAGAAATTGGGGCACTTTTGACATTTTCATTTTTGACCAAAATCGACAGGTCCGGGGCTTAGGGAATTTCTCATATGCCACAAAACGGTTGAAGCTCCTGTTCAAAAATGATGCTCCGAAATCAACTTCTGTCACCTTAGTGATACATTTTGGGATAGTACCTAAAGTTTAAAGCAGAAATTGGGTCACTTTTGCCATTTTCATTTTTGACCAAAATCGACAGGTCCGGGGCTTAGGGAATTTCTCATATGCCACAAAACGGATGAAGCTCCTGTTCAAAAATGATGCTCCGAAATCAACTTCTGTCACCTTAGTGATACATTTTGGGATAGTACCTGAAGTTTGAAGCAGAAATTGGGGCATTTTTAAAATTTTCATTTTTGACCAAAATCGACAGGTCTGGGGCTTAGGGAATTTCTGATCTGCCACAAAACGGTTGAAGCTCCTGTTCAAAAATGATGCTCCGAAATCAACTTCTGTCACCATTTTGGGATAGTACCTAAAGTTTAAAGCAGAAATTGGGGCACTTTTGAAATTTTCATTTTTGACCAAAATCGACAGGTCCGGGGCTTAGGGAATTTCTCATATGCCACAAAACGGATGAAGCTCCTGTTCAAAAATGATGCTCCGAAATCAACTTCTGTCACCTTAGTGATACATTTTGGGATAGTACCTAAAGTTTAAAGCAGAAATTGGGGCACCTTTGAAATTTTCATTTTTGACCAAAATCAACAGGTCCGGGGTTTAGGGAATTTCTCATATGCCGCAAAACGGATGAAGCTCCTGTTCAAAAATGATGCTCCGAAATCAACTTCTGTAACCTTAGTGATACATTTTGGGATAGTACCTGAAGTTTAAAGCAGAAATTGGGGCACTTTTGAAATTTTCATTTTTGACCAAAATCGACAGGTCTGGGGCTTAGGGAATTTCTCATCTGCCACAAAACGGTTGAAGCTCCTGTTCAAAAATGATGCTACGAAATCAACTTCTGTCACCTTAGTGATACATTTTGGGATAGTACCTAAAGTTTAAAACAGAAATTAGGGCACTTTTGAAATTTTCATTTTTGACCAAAATCGACAGGTCCGGGGCTTAGGGAATTTCTCATCTGCCACAAAACGGTTGAAGCTCCTGTTCAAAAATGATGCTCCGAAATCAACTTCTGTCACCTTAGTGATACATTTTGGGATAGTACCTAAAGTTTAAAGCAGAAATTGGGGCACCTTTGAAATTTTCATTTTTGACCAAAATCGACAGGTCCAAGGCTTAGTTAATTTCTCATATGCCACAAAACGGTTGAAGCTCCTGTTCAAAAATGATGCTCCGAAATCAACTTCTGTCACCTTAGTGATACATTTTGGGATAGTACCTAAAGTTTAAAGCAGAAATTGGGGCACCTTTGAAATTTTCATTTTTGACCAAAATCGACAGGTCCGGGGCTTAGGGAATTTCTCATCTGCCACAAAACGGTTGAAGCTCCTGTTCAAAAATGATGCTCCGAAATCAACTTCTGTCACCTTAGTGATACATTTTGGGATAGTACCTAAAGTTTAAAGCAGAAATTGGGGCACTTTTGAAATTTTCATTTTTGACCAAATTCGACAGGTCCGGTGCTTAGGGAATTTCTCATCTGCCACAAAACGGTTGAAGCTCCTGTTCAAAAATGATGCTCCGAAATCAACTTCTGTCACCTTAGTGATACATTTTGGGATAGTAACTAAAGTATAAAGCAGAAATTGGGTCACTTTTGCCATTTTCATTTTTGACCAAAATCGACAGGTCCGGGGCTTAGGGAATTTCTCATATGCCACAAAACGGATGAAGCTCCTGTTCAAAAATGATGCTCCGAAATCAACTTCTGTCACCTTAGTGATACATTTTGGGATAGTACCTGAAGTTTAAAGCAGAAATTGGGGCACCTTTGAAATTTTCATTTTTGACCAAAATCGACAGGTCCGGGGCTTAGGGAATTTCTCATCTGCCACAAAACGGTTGAAGCTCCTGTTCAAAAATGATGCTCCGAAATCAACTTCTGTCACCTTAGTGATACATTTTGGGATAGTACCTAAAGTTTAAAGCAGAAATTGGGTCACTTTTGCCATTTTCATTTTTGACCAAAATCGACAGGTCCGGGGCTTAGGGAATTTCTCATATGCCACAAAACGGATGAAGCTCCTGTTCAAAAATGATGCTCCGAAATCAACTTCTGTCACCTTAGTGATACATTTTGGGATAGTACCTGAAGTTTGAAGCAGAAATTGGGGCATTTTTAAAATTTTCATTTTTGACCAAAATCGACAGGTCTGGGGCTTAGGGAATTTCTGATCTGCCACAAAACGGTTGAAGCTCCTGTTCAAAAATGATGCTCCGAAATCAACTTCTGTCACCATTTTGGGATAGTACCTAAAGTTTAAAGCAGAAATTGGGGCACCTTTGAAATTTTCATTTTTGACCAAAATCGACAGGTCCAAGGCTTAGGGAATTTCTCATATGCCACAAAACGGTTGAAGCTCCTGTTCAAAAATGATGCTCCGAAATCAACTTCTGTCACCTTAGTGATACATTTTGGGATAGTACCTAAAGTTTAAAGCAGAAATTGGGGCACCTTTGAAATTTTCATTTTTGACCAAAATCAACAGGTCCAGGGCTTAGGGAATTTCTCATATGCCACAAAACGGTTGAAGCTACTGTTCAAAAATGATGCTCCAAAATCAACTCCTGTAACCTTAGTGATACATTTTGGGATAGTAACTAAAGTATAAAGCAGAAATTGGGGCACCTTTGAAATTTTCATTTTTGACCAAAATCGACAGGTCCGGGGTTTAGGGAATTTCTCATATGCCACAAAACGGATGAAGCTCCTGTTCAAAAATGATGCTCCGAAATCAACTTCTGTCACCTTAGTGATACATTTTGGGATAGTACCTAAAGTTTAAAGCAGAAATTAGGGCACTTTTGAAATTTTCATTTTTGACCAAAATCGACAGGTCCGGGGCTTAGGGAATTTCTCATCTGCCACAAAACGGTTGAAGCTCCTGTTCAAAAATGATGCTCCGAAATCAACTTCTGTCACCTTAGTGATACATTTTGGGATAGTACCTAAAGTTTAAAGCAGAAATTGGGGCACCTTTGAAATTTTCATTTTTGACCAAAATCGACAGGTCCGGGGCTTAGGGAATTTCTCATCTGCCACAAAACGGTTGAAGCTCCTGTTCAAAAATGATGCTCCAAAATCAACTTCTGTCACCTTAGTGATACATTTTGGGATAGTACCTAAAGTTTAAAGCAGAAATTGGGGCACTTTTGAAATTTTCATTTTTGACCAAATTCGACAGGTCCGGTGCTTAGGGAATTTCTCATCTGCCACAAAACGGTTGAAGCTCCTGTTCAAAAATGATGCTCCGAAATCAACTTCTGTCACCTTAGTGATACATTTTGGGATAGTAACTAAAGTATAAAGCAGAAATTGGGGCACTTTTGACATTTTCATTTTTGACCAAAATCGACAGGTCCGGGGCTTAGGGAATTTCTCATATGCCACAAAACGGATGAAGCTCCTGTTCAAAAATGATGCTCCGAAATCAACTTCTGTCACCTTAGTGATACATTTTGGGATAGTACCTGAAGTTTAAAGCAGAAATTGGGGCACCTTTGAAATTTTCATTTTTGACCAAAATCGACAGGTCCGGGGCTTAGGGAATTTCTCATCTGCCACAAAACGGTTGAAGCTCCTGTTCAAAAATGATGCTCCGAAATCAACTTCTGTCACCTTAGTGATACATTTTGGGATAGTACCTAAAGTTTAAAGCAGAAATTGGGGCACCTTTGAAATTTTCATTTTTGACCAAAATCGACAGGTCCAAGGCTTAGGGAATTTCTCATATGCCACAAAACGGTTGAAGCTCCTGTTCAAAAATGATGCTCCGAAATCAACTTCTGTCACCTTAGTGATACATTTTGGGATAGTACCTAAAGTTTAAAGCAGAAATTGGGGCACCTTTGAAATTTTCATTTTTGACCAAAATCGACAGGTCCGGGGCTTAGGGAATTTCTCATCTGCCACAAAACGGTTGAAGCTCCTGTTCAAAAATGATGCTCAGAAATCAACTTCTGTCACCTTAGTGATACATTTTGGGATAGTACCTAAAGTTTAAAGCAGAAATTGGGGCACTTTTGAAATTTTCATTTTTGACCAAATTCGACAGGTCCGGTGCTTAGGGAATTTCTCATCTGCCACAAAACGGTTGAAGCTCCTGTTCAAAAATGATGCTCCGAAATCAACTTCTGTCACCTTAGTGATACATTTTGGGATAGTAACTAAAGTATAAAGCAGAAATTGGGTCACTTTTGCCATTTTCATTTTTGACCAAAATCGACAGGTCCGGGGCTTAGGGAATTTCTCATATGCCACAAAACGGATGAAGCTCCTGTTCAAAAATGATGCTCCGAAATCAACTTCTGTCACCTTAGTGATACATTTTGGGATAGTACCTGAAGTTTAAAGCAGAAATTGGGGCACCTTTGAAATTTTCATTTTTGACCAAAATCGACAGGTCCGGGGCTTAGGGAATTTCTCATCTGCCACAAAACGGTTGAAGCTCCTGTTCAAAAATGATGCTCCGAAATCAACTTCTGTCACCTTAGTGATACATTTTGGGATAGTACCTAAAGTTTAAAGCAGAAATTGGGTCACTTTTGCCATTTTCATTTTTGACCAAAATCGACAGGTCCGGGGCTTAGGGAATTTCTCATATGCCACAAAACGGATGAAGCTCCTGTTCAAAAATGATGCTCCGAAATCAACTTCTGTCACCTTAGTGATACATTTTGGGATAGTACCTGAAGTTTGAAGCAGAAATTGGGGCATTTTTAAAATTTTCATTTTTGACCAAAATCGACAGGTCTGGGGCTTAGGGAATTTCTGATCTGCCACAAAACGGTTGAAGCTCCTGTTCAAAAATGATGCTCCGAAATCAACTTCTGTCACCATTTTGGGATAGTACCTAAAGTTTAAAGCAGAAATTGGGGCACCTTTGAAATTTTCATTTTTGACCAAAATCGACAGGTCCAAGGCTTAGGGAATTTCTCATATGCCACAAAACGGTTGAAGCTCCTGTTCAAAAATGATGCTCCGAAATCAACTTCTGTCACCTTAGTGATACATTTTGGGATAGTACCTAAAGTTTAAAGCAGAAATTGGGGCACCTTTGAAATTTTCATTTTTGACCAAAATCAACAGGTCCAGGGCTTAGGGAATTTCTCATATGCCACAAAACGGTTGAAGCTACTGTTCAAAAATGATGCTCCAAAATCAACTCCTGTAACCTTAGTGATACATTTTGGGATAGTAACTAAAGTATAAAGCAGAAATTGGGGCACCTTTGAAATTTTCATTTTTGACCAAAATCGACAGGTCCGGGGTTTAGGGAATTTCTCATATGCCACAAAACGGATGAAGCTCCTGTTCAAAAATGATGCTCCGAAATCAACTTCTGTCACCTTAGTGATACATTTTGGGATAGTACCTAAAGTTTAAAGCAGAAATTAGGGCACTTTTGAAATTTTCATTTTTGACCAAAATCGACAGGTCCGGGGCTTAGGGAATTTCTCATCTGCCACAAAACGGTTGAAGCTCCTGTTCAAAAATGATGCTCCGAAATCAACTTCTGTCACCTTAGTGATACATTTTGGGATAGTACCTAAAGTTTAAAGCAGAAATTGGGGCACCTTTGAAATTTTCATTTTTGACCAAAATCGACAGGTCCAAGGCTTAGGGAATTTCTCATATGCCACAAAACGGTTGAAGCTCCTGTTCAAAAATGATGCTCCGAAATCAACTTCTGTCACCTTAGTGATACATTTTGGGATAGTACCTAAAGTTTAAAGCAGAAATTGGGGCACCTTTGAAATTTTCATTTTTGACCAAAATCGACAGGTCCGGGGATTAGGGAATTTCTCATCTGCCACAAAACGGTTGAAGCTCCTGTTCAAAAATGATGCTCCGAAATCAACTTCTGTCACCTTAGTGATACATTTTGGGATAGTAACTAAAGTATAAAGCAGAAATTGGGGCACTTTTGACATTTTCATTTTTGACCAAAATCGACAGGTCCGGGGCTTAGGGAATTTCTCATATGCCACAAAACGGATGAAGCTCCTGTTCAAAAATGATGCTCTGAAATCAACTTCTGTCACCTTAGTGATACATTTTGGGATAGTACCTGAAGTTTAAAGCAGAAATTGGGGCACCTTTGAAATTTTCATTTTTGACCAAAATCGACAGGTCCGGGGCTTAGGGAATTTCTCATCTGCCACAAAACGGTTGAAGCTCCTGTTCAAAAATGATGCTCCGAAATCAACTTCTGTCACCTTAGTGATACATTTTGGGATAGTACCTAAAGTTTAAAGCAGAAATTGGGGCACCTTTGAAATTTTCATTTTTGACCAAAATCGACAGGTCCAAGGCTTAGGGAATTTCTCATATGCCACAAAACGGTTGAAGCTCCTGTTCAAAAATGATGCTCCGAAATCAACTTCTGTCACCTTAGTGATACATTTTGGGATAGTACCTAAAGTTTAAAGCAGAAATTGGGGCACCTTTGAAATTTTCATTTTTGACCAAAATCAACAGGTCCAGGGCTTAGGGAATTTCTCATATGCCACAAAACGGTTGAAGCTACTGTTCAAAAATGATGCTCCAAAATCAACTCCTGTAACCTTAGTGATACATTTTGGGATAGTAACTAAAGTATAAAGCAGAAATTGGGGCACCTTTGAAATTTTCATTTTTGACCAAAATCGACAGGTCCGGGGTTTAGGGAATTTCTCATATGCCACAAAACGGATGAAGCTCCTGTTCAAAAATGATGCTCCGAAATCAACTTCAGTCACCTTAGTGATACATTTTGGGATAGTACCTAAAGTTTAAAGCAGAAATTAGGGCACTTTTGAAATTTTCATTTTTGACCAAATTCGACAGGTCCGGTGCTTAGGGAATTTCTCATCTGCCACAAAACGGTTGAAGCTCCTGTTCAAAAATGATGCTCCGAAATCAACTTCTGTCACCTTAGTGATACATTTTGGGATAGTAACTAAAGTATAAAGCAGAAATTGGGGCACTTTTGACATTTTCATTTTTGACCAAAATCGACAGGTCCGGGGCTTAGGGAATTTCTCATATGCCACAAAACGGTTGAAGCTCCTGTTCAAAAATGATGCTCCGAAATCAACTTCTGTCACCTTAGTGATACATTTTGGGATAGTACCTAAAGTTTAAAGCAGAAATTGGGGCACTTTTGAAATTTTAATTTTTGACCAAATTCGACAGGTCCGGTGCTTAGGGAATTTCTCATCTGCCACAAAACGGTTGAAGCTCCTGTTCAAAAATGATGCTCCGAAATCAACTTCTGTCACCTTAGTGATACATTTTGGGATAGTAACTAAAGTATAAAGCAGAAATTGGGGCACTTTTGACATTTTCATTTTTGACCAAAATCGACAGGTCCGGGGCTTAGGGAATTTCTCATATGCCACAAAACGGATGAAGCTCCTGTTCAAAAATGATGCTCCGAAATCAACTTCTGTCACCTTAGTGATACATTTTGGGATAGTACCTGAAGTTTAAAGCAGAAATTGGGGCACCTTTGAAATTTTCATTTTTGACCAAAATCGACAGGTCCGGGGCTTAGGGAATTTCTCATCTGCCACAAAACGGTTGAAGCTCCTGTTCAAAAATGATGCTCCGAAATCAACTTCTGTCACCTTAGTGATACATTTTGGGATAGTACCTAAAGTTTAAAGCAGAAATTGGGTCACTTTTGCCATTTTCATTTTTGACCAAAATCGACAGGTCCGGGGCTTAGGGAATTTCTCATATGCCACAAAACGGATGAAGCTCCTGTTCAAAAATGATGCTCCGAAATCAACTCCTGTAACCTTAGTGATACATTTTGGGATAGTAACTAAAGTATAAAGCAGAAATTGGGGCACCTTTGAAATTTTCATTTTTGACCAAAATCGACAGGTCCGGGGTTTAGGGAATTTCTCATATGCCACAAAACGGATGAAGCTCCTGTTCAAAAATGATGCTCCGAAATCAACTTCTGTCACCTTAGTGATACATTTTGGGATAGTACCTAAAGTTTAAAGCAGAAATTAGGGCACTTTTGAAATTTTCATTTTTGACCAAATTCGACAGGTCCGGTGCTTAGGGAATTTCTCATCTGCCACAAAACGGTTGAAGCTCCTGTTCAAAAATGATGCTCCGAAATCAACTTCTGTCACCTTAGTGATACATTTTGGGATAGTAACTAAAGTATAAAGCAGAAATTGGGGCACTTTTGACATTTTCATTTTTGACCAAAATCGACAGGTCCGGGGCTTAGGGAATTTCTCATATGCCACAAAACGGATGAAGCTCCTGTTCAAAAATGATGCTCCGAAATCAACTTCTGTCACCTTAGTGATACATTTTGGGATAGTACCTAAAGTTTAAAGCAGAAATTGGGGCACCTTTGAAATTTTCATTTTTGACCAAAATCAACAGGTCCAGGGCTTAGGGAATTTCTCATATGCCACAAAACGGTTGAAGCTACTGTTCAAAAATGATGCTCCAAAATCAACTCCTGTAACCTTAGTGATACATTTTGGGATAGTAACTAAAGTATAAAGCAGAAATTGGGGCACCTTTGAAATTTTCATTTTTGACCAAAATCGACAGGTCCGGGGTTTAGGGAATTTCTCATATGCCACAAAACGGATGAAGCTCCTGTTCAAAAATGATGCTCCGAAATCAACTTCTGTCACCTTAGTGATACATTTTGGGATAGTACCTAAAGTTTAAAGCAGAAATTAGGGCACTTTTGAAATTTTCATTTTTGACCAAAATCGACAGGTCCGGGGCTTAGGGAATTTCTCATCTGCCACAAAACGGTTGAAGCTCCTGTTCAAAAATGATGCTCCGAAATCAACTTCTGTCACCTTAGTGATACATTTTGGGATAGTACCTAAAGTTTAAAGCAGAAATTGGGGCACCTTTGAAATTTTCATTTTTGACCAAAATCGACAGGTCCAAGGCTTAGGGAATTTCTCATATGCCACAAAACGGTTGAAGCTCCTGTTCAAAAATGATGCTCCGAAATCAACTTCTGTCACCTTAGTGATACATTTTGGGATAGTACCTAAAGTTTAAAGCAGAAATTGGGTCACTTTTGCCATTTTCATTTTTGACCAAAATCGACAGGTCCGGGGCTTAGGGAATTTCTCATATGCCACAAAACGGATGAAGCTCCTGTTCAAAAATGATGCTCCGAAATCAACTTCTGTCACCTTAGTGATACATTTTGGGATAGTACCTGAAGTTTGAAGCAGAAATTGGGGCATTTTTTAAATTTTCATTTTTGACCAAAATCGACAGGTCTGGGGCTTAGGGAATTTCTGATCTGCCACAAAACGGTTGAAGCTCCTGTTCAAAAATGATGCTCCGAAATCAACTTCTGTCACCATTTTGGGATAGTACCTAAAGTTTAAAGCAGAAATTGGGGCACTTTTGAAATTTTCATTTTTGACCAAAATCGACAGGTCCGGGGCTTAGGGAATTTCTCATATGCCACAAAACGGTTGAAGCTCCTGTTTAAAAATGATGCTCCGAAATCAACTTCTGTCACCTTAGTGATACATTTTGGGATAGTACCTAAAGTTTAAAGCAGAAATTGGGGCACCTTTGAAATTTTCATTTTTGACCAAAATCGACAGGTCCGGGGCTTAGTGAATTTCTCATATGCCACAAAACGGTTGAAGCTCCTGTTCAAAAATGATGCTCCGAAATCAACTTCTGTCACCTTAGTGATACATTTTGGGATAGTACCTAAAGTTTAAAGCAGAAATTGGGGCACTTTTGAAGTTTTCATTTTTGACCAAAATCGACAGGTCCGGGGCTTAGGGAATTTCTCATCTGCCACAAAACGGTTGAAGCTCCTGTTCAAAAATGATGCTCCGAAATCAACTTCTGTCACCTTAGTGATACATTTTGGGATAGTACCTAAAGTTTAAAGCAGAAATTGGGGCACCTTTGAAATTTTCATTTTTGACCAAAATCGACAGGTCCGGGGCTTAGTGAATTTCTCATATGCCACAAAACGGTTGAAGCTCCTGTTCAAAAATGATGCTCCGAAATCAACTTCTGTCACCTTAGTGATACATTTTGGGATAGTACCTAAAGTTTAAAGCAGAAATTGGGGCACCTTTGAAATTTTCATTTTTGACCAAAATCAACAGGTCCGGGGCTTAGGGAATTTCTCATATGCCACAAAACGGTTGAAGCTCCTGTTCAAAAATGATGCTTCAAAATCAACTCCTGTCACCTTAGTGATACATTTTGGGATAGTAACTAAAGTATAAAGCAGAAATTAGGGCACCTTTGAAATTTTCATTTTTGACCAAAATCGACAGGTCCGGGGCTTATGGAATTTCTCATCTGCCACAAAACGGTTGAAGCTCCTGTTCAAAAATGATGCTCCGAAATCAACTTCTGTCACCTTAGTGATACATTTTGGGATAGTACCTAAAGTTTAAAGCAGAAATTGGGGCACCTTTGAAATTTTCATTTTTGACCAAAATCAACAGGTCCGGGGCTTAGGGAATTTCTCATATGCCACAAAACGGTTGAAGCTACTGTTCAAAAATGATGCTCCAAAATCAACTCCTGTAACCTTAGTGATACATTTTGGGATAGTAACTAAAGTATAAAGCAGAAATTGGGGCACCTTTGAAATGTTCATTTTTGACCAAAATCGACAGGTCCAGGGTTTAGGGAATTTCTCATATGCCACAATACGGATGAAGCTCCTGTTCAAAAATGATGCTCCGAAATCAACTTCTGTCACCTTAGTGATACATTTTGGGATAGTACCTGAAGTTTAAAGCAGAAATTGGGGCACTTTTGAAATTTTCATTTTTGACCAAAATCGACAGGTCTGGGGCTTAGGGAATTTCTCATCTGCCACAAAACGGTTGAAGCTCCTGTTCAAAAATGATGCTCCGAAATCAACTTCTGTCACCTTAGTGATACATTTTGGGATAGTACCTAAAGTTTAAAGCAGAAATTGGGGCACTTTTGACATTTTCATTTTTGACCAAAATCGACAGGTCCGGGGCTTAGGGAATTTCTCATCTGCCACAAAACGGTTGAAGCTCCTGTTCAAAAATGATGCTCCAAAATCAACTTCTGTCACCTTAGTGATACATTTTGGGATAGTACCTAAAGTTTAAAGCAGAAATTGGGTCACTTTTGCCATTTTCATTTTTGACCAAAATCGACAGGTCCGGGGCTTAGGGAATTTCTCATATGCCACAAAACGGTTGAAGCTCCTGTTCAAAAATGATGCTCCGAAATCAACTTCTGTCACCTTAGTGATACATTTTGGGATAGTACCTAAAGTTTAAAGCAGAAATTGGGTCACTTTTGCCATTTTCATTTTTGACCAAAATCGACAGGTCCGGGGCTTAGGGAATTTCTCATATGCCACAAAACGGTTGAAGCTCCTGTTCAAAAATGATGCTCCGAAATCAACTTCTGTCACCATTTTGGGATAGTACCTAAAGTTTAAAGCAGAAATTGGGGCACTTTTGAAATTTTCATTTTTGACCAAAATCGACAGGTCTGGGGCTTAGGGGATTTCTCATATGCCACAAAATGGTTGAAGCTCCTGTTCAAAAATGATGCTTCCAAAATCAACTTCTGTCACCTTAGTGATACATTTTGGGATAGTACCTAAAGTTTAAAGCAGAAATTGGGGCACCTTTGAAATTTTCATTTTTGACCAAAATCGACAGGTCCGGGGCTTAGGGAATTTCTCATCTGCCACAAAACGGTTGAAGCTCCTGTTCAAAAATGATGCTCCGAAATCAACTTCTGTCACCTTAGTGATACATTTTGGGATAGTACCTAAAGTTTAAAGCAGAAATTGGGGCACTTTTGACATTTACATTTTTGACCAAAATCGACAGGTCCGGGGCTTAGGGAATTTCTCATCTGCCACAAAACGGTTGAAGCTCCTGTTCAAAAATGATGCTCCGAAATCAACTTCTGTCACCTTAGTGATACATTTTGGGATAGTACCTAAAGTTTAAAGCAGAAATTGGGGCACTTTTGAAATTTTCATTTTTGACCAAAATCGACAGGTCCGGGGCTTAGGGAATTTCTCATATGCCACAAAACGGTTGAAGCTACTGTTCAAAAATGATGCTCCAAAATCAACTCCTGTAACCTTAGTGATACATTTTGGGATAGTAACTAAAGTATAAAGCAGAAATTGGGGCACCTTTGAAATTTTCATTTTTGACCAAAATCGACAGGTCCGGGGTTTAGGGAATTTCTCATATGCCACAAAACGGATGAAGCTCCTGTTCAAAAATGATGCTCCGAAATCAACTTCTGTCACCTTAGTGATACATTTTGGGATAGTACCTAAAGTTTAAAGCAGAAATTAGGGCACTTTTGAAATTTTCATTTTTGACCAAATTCGACAGGTCCGGTGCTTAGGGAATTTCTCATCTGCCACAAAACGGTTGAAGCTCCTGTTCAAAAATGATGCTCCGAAATCAACTTCTGTCACCTTAGTGATACATTTTGGGATAGTAACTAAAGTATAAAGCAGAAATTGGGGCACTTTTGACATTTTCATTTTTGACCAAAATCGACAGGTCCGGGGCTTAGGGAATTTCTCATATGCCACAAAACGGTTGAAGCTCCTGTTCAAAAATGATGCTCCGAAATCAACTTCTGTCACCTTAGTGATACATTTTGGGATAGTACCTAAAGTTTAAAGCAGAAATTGGGTCACTTTTGCCATTTTCATTTTTGACCAAAATAGACAGGTCCGGGGCTTAGGGAATTTCTCATATGCCACAAAACGGATGAAGCTCCTGTTCAAAAATGATGCTCCGAAATCAACTTCTGTCACCTTAGTGATACATTTTGGGATAGTACCTGAAGTTTAAAGCAGAAATTGGGGCACCTTTGAAATTTTCATTTTTGAACAAAATCGACAGGTCCGGGGCTTAGGGAATTTCTCATCTGCCACAAAACGGTTGAAGCTCCTGTTCAAAAATGATGCTCCGAAATCAACTTCTGTCACCTTAGTGATACATTTTGGGATAGTACCTAAAGTTTAAAGCAGAAATTGGGGCACTTTTGCCATTTTCATTTTTGACCAAAATCGACAGGTCCGGGGCTTAGGGAATTTCTCATATGCCACAAAACGGATGAAGCTCCTGTTCAAAAATGATGCTCCGAAATCAACTTCTGTCACCTTAGTGATACATTTTGGGATAGTACCTGAAGTTTGAAGCAGAAATTGGGGCATTTTTAAAATTTTCATTTTTGACCAAAATCGACAGGTCTGGGGCTTAGGGAATTTCTGATCTGCCACAAAACGGTTGAAGCTCCTGTTCAAAAATGATGCTCCGAAATCAACTTCTGTCACCATTTTGGGATAGTACCTAAAGTTTAAAGCAGAAATTGGGGCACCTTTGAAATTTTCATTTTTGACCAAAATCGACAGGTCCAAGGCTTAGGGAATTTCTCATATGCCACAAAACGGATGAAGCTCCTGTTCAAAAATGATGCTCCGAAATCAACTTCTGTCACCTTAGTGATACATTTTGGGATAGTACCTAAAGTTTAAAGCAGAAATTGGGGCACCTTTGAAATTTTCATTTTTGACCAAAATCGGCAGGTCCGGGGCTTAGGGAATTTCTCATCTGCCACAAAACGGTTGAAGCTCCTGTTCAAAAATGATGCTCCGAAATCAACTTCTGTCACCTTAGTGATACATTTTGGGATAGTACCTAAAGTTTAAAGCAGAAATTGGGGCACTTTTGAAATTTTCATTTTTGACCAAAATCGACAGGTCCGGGGCTTAGGGAATTTCTCATATGCCACAAAACGGTTGAAGCTCCTGTTCAAAAATGATGCTCCGAAATCAACTTCTGTCACCTTAGTGATACATTTTGGGATAGTACCTAAAGTTTAAAGCAGAAATTGGGGCACCTTTGAAATTTTCATTTTTGACCAAAATCAACAGGTCCGGTGCTTAGGGAATTTCTCATCTGCCACAAAACGGTTGAAGCTCCTGTTCAAAAATGATGCTCCGAAATCAACTTCTGTCACCTTAGTGATACATTTTGGGACAGTAACTAAAGTATAAAGCAGAAATTGGGGCACTTTTGACATTTTCATTTTTGACCAAAATCGACAGGTCCGGGGCTTAGGGAATTTCTCATATGCCACAAAACGGTTGAAGCTCCTGTTCAAAAATGATGCTCCGAAATCAACTTCTGTCACCTTAGTGATACATTTTGGGATAGTACCTAAAGTTTAAAGCAGAAATTGGGTCACTTTTGCCATTTTCATTTTTGACCAAAATCGACAGGTCCGGGGCTTAGGGAATTTCTCATATGCCACAAAACGGATGAAGCTCCTGTTCAAAAATGATGCTCCGAAATCAACTTCTGTCACCTTAGTGATACATTTTGGGATAGTACCTAAAGTTTAAAGCAGAAATTGGGGCACCTTTGAAATTTTCATTTTTGACCAAAATCAACAGGTCCGGGGTTTAGGGAATTTCTCATATGCCACAAAACGGATGAAGCTCCTGTTCAAAAATGATGCTCCGAAATCAACTTCTGTCACCTTAGTGATACATTTTGGGATAGTACCTAAAGTTTAAAGCAGAAATTGGGGCACTTTTGAAATTTTCATTTTTGACCAAATTCGACAGGTCCGGTGCTTAGGGAATTTCTCATCTGCCACAAAACGGTTGAAGCTCCTGTTCAAAAATGATGCTCCGAAATCAACTTCTGTCACCTTAGTGATACATTTTGGGATAGTAACTAAAGTATAAAGCAGAAATTGGGTCACTTTTGCCATTTTCATTTTTGACCAAAATCGACAGGTCCGGGGCTTAGGGAATTTCTCATATGCCACAAAACGGATGAAGCTCCTGTTCAAAAATGATGCTCCGAAATCAACTTCTGTCACCTTAGTGATACATTTTGGGATAGTACCTGAAGTTTAAAGCAGAAATTGGGGCACCTTTGAAATTTTCATTTTTGACCAAAATCGACAGGTCCGGGGCTTAGGGAATTTCTCATCTGCCAAAAACGGTTGAAGCTCCTGTTCAAAAATGATGCTCCGAAATCAACTTCTGTCACCTTAGTGATACATTTTGGGATAGTAACTAAAGTATAAAGCAGAAATTGGGTCACTTTTGCCATTTTCATTTTTGACCAAAATCGACAGGTCCGGGGCTTAGGGAATTTCTCATATGCCACAAAACGGATGAAGCTCCTGTTCAAAAATGATGCTCCGAAATCAACTTCTGTCACCTTAGTGATACATTTTGGGATAGTACCTGAAGTTTAAAGCAGAAATTGGGGCACCTTTGAAATTTTCATTTTTGACCAAAATCGACAGGTCCGGGGCTTAGGGAATTTCTCATCTGCCACAAAACGGTTGAAGCTCCTGTTCAAAAATGATGCTCCGAAATCAACTTCTGTCACCTTAGTGATACATTTTGGGATAGTACCTAAAGTTTAAAGCAGAAATTGGGTCACTTTTGCCATTTTCATTTTTGACCAAAATCGACAGGTCCGGGGCTTAGGGAATTTCTCATATGCCACAATACGGATGAAGCTCCTGTTCAAAAATGATGCTCCGAAATCAACTTCTGTCACCTTAGTGATACATTTTGGGATAGTACCTAAAGTTTAAAGCAGAAATTGGGGCACCTTTGAAATTTTCATTTTTGACCAAAATCAACAGGTCCAGGGCTTAGGGAATTTCTCATATGCCACAAAACGGTTGAAGCTACTGTTCAAAAATGATGCTCCAAAATCAACTCCTGTAACCTTAGTGATACATTTTGGGATAGTAACTAAAGTATAAAGCAGAAATTGGGGCACCTTTGAAATTTTCATTTTTGACCAAAATCGACAGGTCCGGGGTTTAGGGAATTTCTCATATGCCACAAAACGGATGAAGCTCCTGTTCAAAAATGATGCTCCGAAATCAACTTCTGTCACCTTAGTGATACATTTTGGGATAGTACCTAAAGTTTAAAGCAGAAATTAGGGCACTTTTGAAATTTTCATTTTTGACCAAAATCGACAGGTCCGGGGCTTAGGGAATTTCTCATCTGCCACAAAACGGTTGAAGCTCCTGTTCAAAAATGATGCTCCGAAATCAACTTCTGTCACCTTAGTGATACATTTTGGGATAGTACCTAAAGTTTAAAGCAGAAATTGGGGCACCTTTGAAATTTTCATTTTTGACCAAAATCGACAGGTCCGGGGCTTAGGGAATTTCTCATCTGCCACAAAACGGTTGAAGCTCCTGTTCAAAAATGATGCTCCAAAATCAACTTCTGTCACCTTAGTGATACATTTTGGGATAGTACCTAAAGTTTAAAGCAGAAATTGGGGCACTTTTGAAATTTTCATTTTTGACCAAATTCGACAGGTCCGGTGCTTAGGGAATTTCTCATCTGCCACAAAACGGTTGAAGCTCCTGTTCAAAAATGATGCTCCGAAATCAACTTCTGTCACCTTAGTGATACATTTTGGGATAGTAACTAAAGTATAAAGCAGAAATTGGGGCACTTTTGACATTTTCATTTTTGACCAAAATCGACAGGTCCGGGGCTTAGGAAATTTCTCATATGCCACAAAACGGATGAAGCTCCTGTTCAAAAATGATGCTCCGAAATCAACTTCTGTCACCTTAGTGATACATTTTGGGATAGTACCTGAAGTTTAAAGCAGAAATTGGGGCACCTTTGAAATTTTCATTTTTGACCAAAATCGACAGGTCCGGGGCTTAGGGAATTTCTCATCTGCCACAAAACGGTTTGAAGCTCCTGTTCAAAAATGATGCTCCGAAATCAACTTCTGTCACCTTAGTGATACATTTTGGGATAGTACCTAAAGTTTAAAGCAGAAATTGGGGCACCTTTGAAATTTTCATTTTTGACCAAAATCGACAGGTCCAAGGCTTAGGGAATTTCTCATATGCCACAAAACGGTTGAAGCTCCTGTTCAAAAATGATGCTCCGAAATCAACTTCTGTCACCTTAGTGATACATTTTGGGATAGTACCTAAAGTTTAAAGCAGAAATTGGGGCACCTTTGAAATTTTCATTTTTGACCAAAATCAACAGGTCCAGGGCTTAGGGAATTTCTCATATGCCACAAAACGGTTGAAGCTACTGTTCAAAAATGATGCTCCAAAATCAACTCCAGTAACCTTAGTGATACATTTTGGGATAGTAACTAAAGTATAAGGCAGAAATTGGGGCACCTTTGAAATTTTCATTTTTGACCAAAATCGACAGGTCCGGGGTTTAGGGAATTTCTCATCTGCCACAAAACGGTTGAAGCTCCTGTTCAAAAATGATGCTCCGAAATCAACTTCTGTCACCTTAGTGATACATTTTGGATAGTAACTAAAGTATAAAGCAGAAATTGGGGCACTTTTGACATTTTCATTTTTGACCAAAATCGACAGGTCCGGGGCTTAGGGAATTTCTCATATGCCACAAAACGGTTGAAGCTCCTGTTCAAAAATGATGCTCCGAAATCAACTTCTGTCACCTTAGTGATACATTTTGGGATAGTACCTAAAGTTTAAAGCAGAAATTGGGTCACTTTTGCCATTTTCATTTTGACCAAAATCGACAGGTCCGGGGCTTAGGGAATTTCTCATATGCCACAAAACGGATGAAGCTCCTGTTCAAAAATGATGCTCCGAAATCAACTTCTGTCACCTTAGTGATACATTTTGGGATAGTACCTGAAGTTTGAAGCAGAAATTGGGGCATTTTTAAAATTTTCATTTTTGACCAAAATTGACAGGTCTGGGGCTTAGGGAATTTCTGATCTGCCACAAAACGGTTGAAGCTCCTGTTCAAAAATGATGCTCCGAAATCAACTTCTGTCACCATTTTGGGATAGTACCTAAAGTTTAAAGCAGAAATTGGGGCACTTTTGAAATTTTCATTTTTGACCAAAATCGACAGGTCCGGGGCTTAGGGAATTTCTCATATGCCACAAAACGGATGAAGCTCCTGTTCAAAAATGATGCTCCGAAATCAACTTCTGTCACCCTTAGTGATACATTTTGGGATAGTACCTAAAGTTTAAAGCAGAAATTGGGGGCACCTTTGAAATTTTCATTTTTGACCAAAATCAACAGGTCCGGGGCTTAGGGAATTTCTCATATGCCACAAAACGGTTGAAGCTCCTGTTCAAAATGATGCTCCAAATCAACTCCTGTCACCTTAGTGATACATTTTGGGATAGTAACTAAAGTATAAAGCAGAAATTGGGGCACCTTTGAAATTTTCATTTTTGACCAAAATCGACAGGTCCGGGGTTTAGGGAATTTCTCATATGCCACAAAACGGATGAAGCTCCTGTTCAAAAATGATGCTCCGAAATCAACTTCTGTAACCTTAGTGATACATTTTGGGATAGTACCTGAAGTTTAAAGCAGAAATTGGGGCACTTTTGAATTTTCATTTTTGACCAAAATCGACAGGTCTGGGGCTTAGGGAATTTCTCATCAGCCACAAAACGGTTGAAGCTCCTGTTCAAAAATGATGCTACGAAATCAACTTCTGTCACCTTAGTGATACATTTTGGGATAGTACCTACAGTTTAAACAGAAATTAGGGCACTTTTGAAATTTCATTTTTGACCAAAATCGACAGGTCCGGGGCTTAGGGAATTTCTCATCTGCCACAAAACGGTTGAAGCTCCTGTTCAAAAATGATGCTCCGAAATCAACTTCTGTCACCTTAGTGATACATTTTGGGATAGTACCTAAAGTTTAAAGCAGAAATTGGGGCACCTTTGAAATTTTCATTTTTGACCAAAATCGACAGGTCCAAGGCTTAGGGAATTTCTCATATGCCACAAAACGGTTGAAGCTCCTGTTCAAAAATGATGCTCCGAAATCAACTTCTGTCACCTTAGTGATACATTTTGGGATAGTACCTACAGTTTAAAACAGAAATTAGGGCACTTTTGAAATTTTCATTTTTGACCAAAATCGACAGGTCCGGGGCTTAGGGAATTTCTCATCTGCCACAAACGGTTGAAGCTCCTGTTCAAAAATGATGCTCCGAAATCAACTTCTGTCACCTTAGTGATACATTTTGGGATAGTACCTAAAGTTTAAAGCAGAAATTGGGGCACCTTTGAAATTTTCATTTTTGACCAAAATCGACAGGTCCAAGGCTTAGGGAATTTCTCATATGCCACAAAACGGTTGAAGCTCCTGTTCAAAATGATGCTCCGAAATCAACTTCTGTCACCTTAGTGATACATTTTGGGATAGTACCTAAAGTTTAAAGCAGAAATTGGGGCACCTTTGAAATTTTCATTTTTGACCAAAATCGACAGGTCCGGGGCTTAGGGAATTTCTCATCTGCCACAAAACGGTTGAAGCTCCTGTTCAAAAATGATGCTCCGAAATCAACTTCTGTCACCTTAGTGATACATTTTGGGATAGTACCTAAAGTTTAAAGCAGAAATTGGGGCACTTTTGAAATTTTCATTTTTGACCAAATTCGACAGGTCCGGTGCTTAGGGAATTTCTCATCTGCCACAAAACGGTTGAAGCTCCTGTTCAAAAATGATGCTCCGAAATCAACTTCTGTCACCTTAGTGATACATTTTGGGATAGTAACTAAAGTATAAAGCAGAAATTGGGGCACTTTTGACATTTTCATTTTTGACCAAAATCGACAGGTCCGGGGCTTAGGGAATTTCTCATATGCCACAAAACGGTTGAAGCTCCTGTTCAAAAATGATGCTCCGAAATCAACTTCTGTCACCTTAGTGATACATTTTGGGATAGTACCTAAAGTTTAAAGCAGAAATTGGGTCACTTTTGCCATTTTCATTTTTGACCAAAATCGACAGGTCCGGGGCTTAGGAATTTCTCATATGCCACAAAACGGATGAAGCTCCTGTTCAAAAATGATGCTCCGAAATCAACTTCTGTCACCTTAGTGATACATTTTGGGATAGTACCTGAAGTTTGAAGCAGAAATTGGGGCATTTTTAAAATTTCATTTTTGACCAAAATTGACAGGTCTGGGGCTTAGGGAATTTCTGATCTGCCACAAAACGGTTTGAAGCTCCTGTTCAAAAATGATGCTCCGAAATCAACTTCTGTCACCATTTTGGGATAGTACCTAAAGTTTAAAGCAGAAATTGGGGCACTTTTGAAATTTTCATTTTTGACCAAAATCGACAGGGTCCGGGGCTTAGGGAATTTCTCATATGCCACAAAACGGATGAAGCTCCTGTTCAAAAATGATGCTCCGAAATCAACTTCTGTCACCTTAGTGATACATTTTGGGATAGTACCTAAAGTTTAAAGCAGAAATTGGGGCACCTTTGAAATTTTCATTTTTGACCAAAATCAACAGGTCCGGGGCTTAGGGAATTTCTCATATGCCACAAAACGGTTGAAGCTCCTGTTCAAAATGATGCTCCAAAATCAACTCCTGTCACCTTAGTGATACATTTTGGGATAGTAACTAAAGTATAAAGCAGAAATTGGGGCACCTTTGAAATTTTCATTTTTGACCAAAATCGACAGGTCCGGGGTTTAGGGAATTTCTCATATGCCACAAAACGGATGAAGCTCCTGTTCAAAAATGATGCTCCGAAATCAACTTCTGTAACCTTAGTGATACATTTTGGGATAGTACCTGAAGTTTAAAGCAGAAATTGGGGCACTTTTGAAATTTTCATTTTTGACCAAAATCGACAGGTCTGGGGCTTAGGGAATTTCTCATCAGCCACAAAACGGTTGAAGCTCCTGTTCAAAATGATGCTACGAAATCAACTTCTGTCACCTTAGTGATACATTTTGGGATAGTACCTACAGTTTAAAACAGAAATTAGGGCACTTTTGAAATTTTCATTTTTGACCAAAATCGACAGGTCCGGGGCTTAGGGAATTTCTCATCTGCCACAAAACGGTTGAAGCTCCTGTTCAAAAATGATGCTCCGAAATCAACTTCTGTCACCTTAGTGATACATTTTGGGATAGTACCTAAAGTTTAAAGCAGAAATTGGGGCACCTTTGAAATTTTCATTTTGACCAAAATCGACAGGTCCAAGGCTTAGGGAATTTCTCATATGCCACAAAACGGTTGAAGCTCCTGTTCAAAAATGATGCTCCGAAATCAACTTCTGTCACCTTAGTGATACATTTTGGGATAGTACCTAAAGTTTAAAGCAGAAATTGGGTCACTTTTGCCATTTTCATTTTTGACCAAAATCGACAGGTCCGGGGCTTAGGGAATTTCTCATATGCCACAAAACGGATGAAGCTCCTGTTCAAAAATGATGCTCCGAAATCAACTTCTGTCACCTTAGTGATACATTTTGGGATAGTACCTGAAGTTTGAGCAGAAATTGGGGCATTTTTTAAATTTTCATTTTTGACCAAAATCGACAGGTCTGGGGCTTAGGGAATTTCTGATCTGCCACAAAACGGTTGAAGCTCCTGTTCAAAAATGATGCTCCGAAATCAACTTCTGTCACCATTTTGGGATAGTACCTAAAGTTTAAAGCAGAAATTGGGGCACTTTTGAAATTTTCATTTTTGACCAAAATCGACAGGTCCGGGGCTTAGGGAATTTCTCATATGCCACAAAACGGTTGAAGCTCCTGTTTAAAAATGATGCTCCGAAATCAACTTCTGTCACCTTAGTGATACATTTTGGGATAGTACCTAAAGTTTAAAGCAGAAAATTGGGGCACCTTTGAAATTTTCATTTTTGACCAAAATCGACAGGTCCGGGGCTTAGTGAATTTCTCATATGCCACAAAACGTTTGAAGCTCCTGTTCAAAAATGATGCTCCGAAATCAACTTCTGTCACCTTAGTGATACATTTTGGGATAGTACCTAAAGTTTAAAGCAGAAATTGGGGCACTTTTGAAGTTTTCATTTTTGACCAAAATCGACAGGTCCGGGGCTTAGGGAATTTCTCATCTGCCACAAAACGGTTTGAAGCTCCTGTTCAAAAATGATGCTCCGAAATCAACTTCTGTCACCTTAGTGATACATTTTGGGATAGTACCTAAAGTTTAAAGCAGAAATTGGGGCACCTTTGAAATTTTCATTTTTGACCAAAATCGACAGGTCCGGGGCTTAGTGAATTTCTCATATGCCACAAAACGGTTGAAGCTCCTGTTCAAAAATGATGCTCCGAAATCAACTTCTGTCACCTTAGTGATACATTTTGGGATAGTACCTAAAGTTTAAAGCAGAAATTGGGGCACCTTTGAAATTTCATTTTTGACCAAAATCAACAGGTCCGGGGCTTAGGGAATTTCTCATATGCCACAAAACGGTTGAAGCTCCTGTTCAAAAATGATGCTTCAAAATCAACTCCTGTCACCTTAGTGATACATTTTGGGATAGTAACTAAAGTATAAAGCAGAAATTAGGGCACCTTTGAAATTTTCATTTTTGACCAAAATCGACAGGTCCGGGGCTTATGGAATTTCTCATCTGCCACAAAACGGTTGAAGCTCCTGTTCAAAAATGATGCTCCGAAATCAACTTCTGTCACCTTAGTGATACATTTTGGGATAGTACCTAAAGTTTAAAAGCAGAAATTGGGGGCACCTTTGAAATTTTCATTTTTGACCAAAATCAACAGGTCCGGGGCTTAGGGAATTTCTCATATGCCACAAAACGGTTGAAGCTACTGTTCAAAAATGATGCTCCAAAATCAACTCCTGTAACCTTAGTGATACATTTTGGGATAGTAACTAAGTATAAAGCAGAAATTGGGGCACCTTTGAAATGTTCATTTTTGACCAAAATCGACAGGTCCAGGGTTTAGGGAATTTCTCATATGCCACAATACGGATGAAGCTCCTGTTCAAAAATGATGCTCCGAAATCAACTTCTGTCACCTTAGTGATACATTTTGGGATAGTACCTGAAGTTTAAAGCAGAAATTGGGGCACTTTTGAAATTTTCATTTTTGACCAAAATCGACAGGTCTGGGGCTTAGGGAATTTCTCATCTGCCACAAAACGGTTGAAGCTCCTGTTCAAAAATGATGCTCCGAAATCAACTTCTGTCACCTTAGTGATACATTTTGGGATAGTACCTAAAGTTTAAAGCAGAAATTGGGGCACTTTTGACATTTTCATTTTTGACCAAAATCGACAGGTCCGGGGCTTAGGGAATTTCTCATCTGCCACAAAACGGTTGAAGCTCCTGTTCAAAAATGATGCTCCAAAATCAACTTCTGTCACCTTAGTGATACATTTTGGGATAGTACCTAAAGTTTAAAGCAGAAATTGGGTCACTTTTGCCATTTTCATTTTTGACCAAAATCGACAGGTCCGGGGCTTAGGGAATTTCTCATATGCCACAAAACGGTTGAAGCTCCTGTTCAAAAATGATGCTCCGAAATCAACTTCTGTCACCTTAGTGATACATTTTGGGATAGTACCTAAAGTTTAAAGCAGAAATTGGGTCACTTTTGCCATTTTCATTTTTGACCAAAATCGACAGGTCCGGGGCTTAGGGAATTTCTCATATGCCACAAAACGGTTGAAGCTCCTGTTCAAAAATGATGCTCGAAATCAACTTCTGTCACCATTTTGGGATAGTACCTAAAGTTTAAAGCAGAAATTGGGGCACTTTTGAAATTTTCATTTTTGACCAAAATCGACAGGTCTGGGGCTTAGGGGATTTCTCATATGCCACAAAATGGTTGAAGCTCCTGTTCAAAAATGATGCTTCCAAAATCAACTTCTGTCACCTTAGTGATACATTTTGGGATAGTACCTAAAGTTTAAAGCAGAAATTGGGGCACCTTTGAAATTTTCATTTTTGACCAAAATCGACAGGTCCGGGGCTTAGGGAATTTCTCATCTGCC